>NC_058056.1:4084798-4174798 GCF_020085105.1 Siniperca chuatsi | reverse complement strand
ATCCCACCCTTTATTCCCTACCACCCCATGAACTCTGCAGCTCTCTGGGCATAGCTGTTACGTCTTGTACAGGCCGACTCTGTTGATTTTATTATAATAAATGTGTTTATAACTTTTACAGTTATAGTTTTAAATATTGTCCACCTTTTGTGTTTTGTCCTTTTATTTAAAAAAACATTGTTCACATTTGAATAAATTCTGTTTATATTTGCACTTCTTTTGTCTTTACTACTGACTGAAAATATTAAGATTTCACATTTTAACCTGATTTACCTGCACACTGTGTCGTTATGAATCCCCCTAGGAGGTATCATTTATTTGCAACGTTGCAAACTCTGAGAAGTTCTTCCTCAGGCAAATATAGTGAGGCAAAAAGAAACAATCAGCTGATCGAATGCATCTGTGGCAAATAGGTACATTTGATCAGCCATGTTTTTTTTCTTTTGCCTCACTATACAGTATTGGCCTCACAATATCTATGCAATACCGACAAGACCTTCTCAAAGATCGCAAATGAATGACACCTCTTAGGGGGCTTCAGTGTGCAGATAATTGTTTTCAGAAGAGTATAATTTCTCAGTGAATGTTCCACATTTGTCTTAAAGAAATTTCCATACAAAACCAGCACATTATCTTTTCATTTTTTAGTTTGTGATCCATTTTATATAACAAAAATGTACCAAGCAGCAGTTTAACTAATTAAAATTATATCTTGCATTCATGAAAACATCACTATTAAAGATTGAAAATACATGTTGTTGTGTATGACTTAAGTACACTTGAAATAAATGAAAAGATGTGTAACAGTAATGATAGAACCTAGGGATAGTAATGCAGTGTCATACTTGGCAAAATCTTAATGTCTTGTGAAAGTCAAGTCTTCAATCTCTTCAACCTTTAACCTCTCACATAGGCCTAGGGGTTGTAACTTTCCTCAAGCGTCTTTCATAACCTGGCCCATAGGCCAGGGACATAGTCTGTCCCTCCAGTCCTCATCAGGCACAGGTACAGCTACTTATTCTAATCAGTGTCCGCAGCAGCTCCTCTACCTGACCACAGTTACAGTACCTAGCCAAGTCTAGCATTAACATTATGTTAACGTTACATTGCCCGTATAGGAAGTTTAACATTAACATTGCATAACGTTAGCTGACTAATGAGGTGGACCTTTATTTTCCAACCTCACACAGACGCCATTTGATCAAAAGTATTATCACCCTAAATTCTAACACTTTACACTATTACGTTTTGACTTTGGTGCATGCCGGTTTAATGGCTAACATATGCTCCCGTTAAGTTAGCATCGTTAGCACAGCTGGGTCTTGCTCGAAGGCTAACCCAAGGCTAATTCATTAGCTGGCTAATTAGCTAACAAGCCATGTATGGAGAGTGCAGACACGATACCTGCTAATTATTGCTAACATATAAATAAAATACTAGAATTTCACTCACTGAAAAACTGGAGCACAGACTTCTTGGACGATCTGTTGGTACAATTAACCGCACAGCAAGCCAAATAATTCTTCTGATATTCGCATAAAAAAGTCTCCAAACAGCACAAACACGGCAGAGAGGTCAAGTTCGGTGACTCGCTGAGCTGAGCTGACGGGCGGCTAGCAGACAGCAGACCATTAGTGGTGACGGCACCAGCATCCCCCACCTGTCACTCAAAGCAGCCACACCCTTAATAATGCAGAACTTTAAGCCTTAATATAATTTAAACAGGTGACTTATAAAAATTCACCCCCCTCACAGTTGTCATGAAGGGGGGAAATTAACTATAGAGACCAAAACCTTTTTTTTTGTACCAGGCTGTAAACATATTTATTTCTGCTGTAAAGTTCGGCATTTTAACATGGGTTCCATGGGGATTGACTCCCTTTTGGAACAAGCCTCAAGTGGCCATTCGATGAACTGCACTGAATTGGCACTTCCGGGTTGGCTTCATTTTTCAGCTCCGGAAGTTGCCGCTTGTCAGCCAACCACTCCAAACAATTGAGAGGTGTGGGTTTATATTTCACATAGAGCTGCAATGATTAGTTGATCAACAGAAAATGAATTGACAACTATTTTAATAATAGTACTTGATAATTGTTTGTTATTTTTAAGCAAAAAGTGGACCTTTGTTGTCTTGGTTAAACAAAACCAACGACTGTCGGCAGGAATGTTCTAATCCTGTGTCCCTGTGTTAATTGTTCATCTATCTCTTACTACATACTAAATGTATGTCAAAAATAATTTTTGAGTATTTTTATATCAAAATCCCTCTCTTTCCTCATAAACATAAATATATTTTTGATGACTCATCTTGAGCTCAGCACAGTAACAAAAATGTATCTAATCAAATATAATTTGGGGAGACTAGCTAACCCCGCCCATCACATAAAAGGTGTTGTGTG
This sequence comes from Siniperca chuatsi, assembly GCF_020085105.1. NCBI lineage: Eukaryota > Metazoa > Chordata > Actinopteri > Centrarchiformes > Sinipercidae > Siniperca > Siniperca chuatsi. The sequence goes on along the minus strand of NC_058056.1, from coordinate 4,172,399 downwards.
TTTGGATTTTAGCCGGCAAAAACTTTGAGTACATTTCAAAAGAATGCTGAGGTCTAATTTATTTAACTAACACATTACTCCTCTATCCCTCACCTGCATCTAACAATGCTTGTGTGTGGAGGTAAACAGTCCTACAGCTCCATATCTCTCCATAGCTCGATATGGAGCTGTGCAGCTCGATATGGAGCTGTGCGCTATATTCACTAAGCCACGCCCAGTCTTTGATTTAAATTCCTCTTAAACTCTGCCCACATATTCCGTTTAACTCGGAAATATGTCACATTACAGAAGCTTAAGATGCTCCAACTGCCGTGTCACTGTGACTTTAAAGTTCAATGTTTTGTTGACCCATCCATCCACCTCAACCTCCTCCCTCTGTGGAATAACAACATCACTTGACTTCTTCCTTTAGACAAGATTCATAATTACTATGGCCGCTATGGGGGTTTGTCACTTGAGCAGGTCATCCACTAATCACAGGGTTGGCAGTACGATCTCCAGCCCCTCCTGTCCACATGTCGAAGTGTCCTTGGGCAAGACACTGAACATTACATGAACCAAAATAAGTAGTGCGCTTGGAGATGCTCACGCAATCCATGCACCCAAGACCACTCTGCTTTTTGTTTTGCTTTTGCGATTAAAATAGAACCGAAAGTATTATATTCCTGAAGTGACAATGCTATTCAGCATAATCATGTTAGAATAAGGAATGGTGTGTGAAATAAACTTAAACTGATTCTATTTAGTGTACACATGAATTACAGTAATAATGGTAACTTCATGAGTAGCCAATGTTTCCTGACTTCTTTAAAAATCCAAATGCTGTTCAGTTAACTTTTAAAAATCTAAAAATCATCACAATGATGCTCCAAGGTGCATTTAATTGCTGATAATACTTGCTGTAATGTTTGTTTTAAAGAATATAATGAAATTTAACTCTGGGTTTGGTAATTCTTCTATTTGTGCAATTGGAAAACTTGTTTGATAAAATTATCTCAGGTGAAACTAACTAAGTCAGCAGTCAGTATTAATGCATCTATATGGTAGCAGGACTGATTATAGTGTGTTTTCTGCCCACCAGTAGGGTTAGAGGGTTATCGTCGGAGACCCTCCACCTGGTCTTGGGAAGGGGTCCGCGGAGCTCATGGCTGTAATCCTTTCGATAGTTGGTCCGACCTTCTGTTACGGACAGACAGGCAGGAGACGCCGATATGGAGACAGATGGGTCTTTATTAGGTTACAGCCAGAAAAGACAGGTGTGCAGGTAAGTAGACAGGGAATCCCGCTGGAGTGGAATGACAGGAGATACACACTGGAGTGGGAACACACTGGCACAGGATGGAGTGGCGAACACGCCGGAGCAGGATGGAGGGGGAAACACGAATGATTAGGATGGAGTGGGCAACACACTGGAGTAGGAAGGAGCAGGGGACTCCCAGGAGCAGGAACACACTGTAGTGAAGACACGCTGGAGTGGAAATATACTGGAGTGAAAATATTCTGGAGTGGCCTGTAGGAGTCCTCAAGAATCCTATAGGGAGTCCTTAGTATAAACAAGGTCCGACAACTGGCTGAGGTGAGTGTTGGGCTTTTATGCTGGCTGTGAATAGGTGCTGATGGGGAGCAGGAGTGTGATAGGGAGCAGATGTGCTTGATTAACAGATGGTGGAGCCTGGCGTATCCGTGACAGTCAGAAGTTCCAGAAACTTAGAACTTAGCCAGTTTCCATGTTGACATCCATGTATATCTTAACAAATGAAAGATAGAGAAAGTTAATGTCATGTTTAAAGTTAAAACTTTAAATCACAAGTGACAAACTGAGGCCAGTTGTTATTTTAGGGGGGGTTAAATTAAACTTACTTAACTTAAATTGTCCACCCCACTCTGTGGACAGAGCTGTGTTACCTGCAATGTTTTCATCTTTTCAGTCACATTTAGCAGGTCTCTTGATCTTTTGGGGGGGATTTTATGCCTTTATTGGTAGTCTATAGTATGAAAGTGACAGGAAATGAGAGGAGGGAGTGATGGGGAATTACATGCAACAAAAGGTCCCTGGCCAGATGCAAACCAGGGATTTTGAGGCCTTAGTTTGGTGCCTTAACCCCTAGTATATATAATAAACTGAACTAGTAACTAATAAATATCATAAACTAGTAACTATAATAAACTGAATTGGTAAACCTTAGTATTTTGTTCATTATCAGACGACAACTGTGTTGCAGATACTGTTTTCTTAAAGCAGAGCTATTATGATGCCAAACATATTTAACATGCTTTATCAATTTTAAAGTAGACTTACTGTATCCTCAGTATGCACTGTACTGCTGAGTTTTGTTTGAAAAAAACAAAATAGGAATAAATAACAGACTTTGTGTCTTAGCAGATAGTCTGCGTAGTATTGGGATCAGGAGTAAAATTGGGACTTTTGACTGAGCCTTTTGACTTTTCCTCTGAGAAATCTCAAACAGAGGGTTTCTCTTGGGCCCCTTAACCCCCAGGGCCCCTGCACTTGTTGGACCATGCTTTGCATTATTTAGGAGGTTTTCATTCGACTATGTTTATTTGAATTATTGGTAGCTTTGTTTTCTCTGAGGTCATTTTCCTAGTTGAAGTTAGCACTCTAATGAATGTATGCACCTGAATGCCTCTTGGTCCACCAGGTGCTGTCAATCTGGACTGTACCAAGTGAAACATCCCACAGTGGTTCAAACCAGGATTCACAGCAGTAAATTATGAACTCTGTTAACATGCAAATAACACTACACACATCATCTCAAAGTTCTTCCATTGATGAATGATGAACACTGCCGTTTTGTTGTGTTGGGAGGTAGGATAAGGGTTTAACTCCTCTCACAGTCAACGTTGATGCAAGACTGAGTTGCATTAAAATGCATCCTACTATGCGTAATTGTCACATGTCTGTTGGTGTGAATGTTTTATTACAGTAAAACTCATTTATAACAGTGGGCCAATGTATGTGTGACAAATAGAGGATTTTTACTAGTCAGTGAACGAGTATGTGACATAGCATGCTTGTATAACTGAGAAAAGGGCAAAGAGAATGTTTGAAAATGTACTGTATTTGTGTAAGTGAGAAGAGACCAATTTCAACACAATACTTACACAATACACACAAAATCTTCTACAACCTCCTCTACTACAAACACACAGGTTTTGAAGGTTCTTCCCTCTTATATCTTCAAAATGCCTGCCAGAGTGAAAGTACATCCTGAACTGACGCTGAAATGAAACTACAAACATAATAGATGACATTACATTCACAAAGCAATACAAACTTCATTATGGCGCTTCAGCAGAAACTGCCCTTCCTACATGATACATGCTTCAAGCTCAGGTGTCAGATGTAATGTCACTACCCAACAGACAAATGTTGGGTTGGTCTACTGTCTCTGTTGTCCATTAAAATAGTCCTAAAGCCACAGGGAAGCTGTAATGGGTTACACATGGGAGAGCAGGATCATCTTTTCACAGTCAATGATCCAGTCTGGATTCATGACCAGGAGAGTTATGCTGTAATGTGAAATGACAGGATGTTACAGCATGGTTGTGCACCACAGTAAAAGCTCAGCAACAGAGGGTATTTCTCCTCTGTCATGATGTCCATGATTAAAGGTTCCATTATTAAAAAGGTAGCAAGAGTGATGTTTAAAAAAAAAAAAAAGTCCCACCAGTGGTACTGATGGGGTTGACAATGCTGGGCAATGTCACTTTATACGTTTTCAATTAATTGAAACTGATTGAAAACAGATAATACTAGTAAGTCCTGTGTCTGTGAAGTGACATTATTATTTAACTTTATTTCAGACACATTAGTATAAAAATAAAATACAAGGAAAACAACATAGAAATATAATCATAGCAGTTCACGTCCACAATGATTCAAACACATACAGACATTTGTTCCAATGTTTCCAAAAACAAGATGAGTACCTTGTGTCACTTTGTGTAGGCTCAGTTAAGGTCATTATGATTAAATTTTTTGAATCAATTAACTGACACATGAATTTGTACATAAAGTTCCTCAACACAGCATGGAAGGTGGGAACATTACTAGCCACAAACACATGACTAGCACTTGTCCATCTTGGGAGCTTGAGCAAGATTCTGAATGCATCAATAATGCCACCTTTTCATTTTTGCTTTACTATAACAGCACCACAGTGGTCCAAGTAAAGGGCTCACCTACATGGTACCATCTCACCCACTGTACTAAGGCTCCTCCAGTTGAAGGAAATGCCAAAGATCAAAGTAATGGAGAGGAGGATGGGACAGGAAACAAAGACTCGTGCTTCCACACAGACATGGATGTTGGTGAGTCTCCTGCTTTTGATCACTTACACACAGCAGCTAACGTCTCTCTCTCTCGAAAAGGGATAGAAGCCGGTCGTCTGTTTGAAAGACTAGGAGACTATCTGCCTATGATCCTGTATACTGCCAGAGCTAGGAAATAGTAATACAAAACCACATATATTTGATAAAAAAAGGGCCCTTCCATTTACCAATGCTTTATTAGTTTGTTAAATTCAGTATACACTTAATGTAACAGAATTTTATTTAGCATAATACTGAAACTCTTCTTGTAATGGTTTGCTTTTGATATGTTGAGTGAGTGAACACAAATTCATTTTATAGAACACGAAAAACCATTTTTAAATTACTACCAAAATTATTGTCAAGTGCACAATGTATGTTATTCATTGAAGTTTCCCTCGAGACATGTTTTTGGATATATAAAAATACTCTGCTTCGAACAATTTGTAATAATTTTTCCACAAGTTCAATTACCTGGTTAAAATTCTTGAAATGACTACTTCTCCCTCATTGAAAAATCCTGAATCTCACCACTCACCCCTGAATTACCCCATGTCTACCCCCATAAAATCCATTCATGTGTTACGTTTTCAGTTTAAAAAATGACACCACGAATATCTGTTATAAGAATTTATTTTAACAAACTAACAAGTAACTTACATACTGTGCATGAGCTATCAGTATTAAACTGGGCACTATTTGCAGAAAGTGGCCATGAGCGAATTTTGTGGCACCCTCCTCAAGCAAGCCTATGTGAACCTTGCATGTACCCTAAAAGGTGGATAGATGGGGGTGCAGACAAAGACACACAGTCAGATATGGATAACAAAAACACTGAATGGATTAATTATGTCTATTATAGCCAACAGAGATTCATCAACTACACAGACAATGTACAACAATAAGGATATGGCTAAATTGAAGAGTTTTAGGAAAGAGGTTAGGGAACAATGCAAGATTGGTTTTCATAGTTAAGTAATTGGGGAGCAACCTTAACAAAAATTGGAGTAACTGCACTAATCTGTATAATAGCATTGGGAATTGTCTTTTGCATACCAATTTGCAATTTGGTGGTTTTAAAACTCAGTGCTTAAGATTAAGCCACCCAATCAGTGACTTTCCAGAGCTATACCCAATCCCTGAGTGGAACCCTGAAAAGTCTCAGGACAGTGACTCAGACGGTGATGATTTGGATAATGACGACTCTGATAAAGAGGAGACGGCAATAATTTGACTATGGAAGAAGTATCGTATCTGCATGGAGACATGACTTAACACTAGAACGGCCACGACGGTCATTTTGACCGTTTTGAAATTTATATGTGCAATAACTTTGTTGAATAAAAAAATACAATCCTGCTGGTACGTGACTTTTCCTAAAAGTGTCTGTATTTTTATTTACAATGGGTTTCATATAAATTACACAAAAGGAAAAGAAAATATGATCATTTTTACCTATTTCAGCCATACACGGTCATTTTGACCGCACTGAATTTCGCGCTATTCTATTGTTCTATTTTTCGCGCGCTTTGTTATACAAATAGGAACTATTGTCAAAGAAACATCGCTAGCGGTCTCTAGTGCTATTAGCATATGCTAATTTGCTTACGAATACAAATTATTAGGCTAAATTGGCTATCAGTATAATAATTTAAGAAATTCAGTAATTGCCTAGGTTGGAGTTTATAAGGAGCCTTTAGAAAATGTCTAAAATGAGTGAAAGAATGAAGAGAAAGATGACCGCTGCCATGGCCTTGGAGATGCTTCAGAACTTGGACAGCGATGACTCTGATGCAGGGGATCTATCGGAGGTGGAAAGTGACAGCGACCTTTCCTTTGTGCAAGAAAACACTTCATCCTCATCAGAGAGTGATTCAGAGTCCATACCGAGGAAAAAGAGGCGGCTACTTTCATCGGAGACTAGGGATCCAGATGTTCCGTTCACGGCTGACGTTCCAGGTGAGCTGCCCTGCGCTCCGCTATGCACCGCTCTCCTGTCTTGTGCTGCCCTGCGCTAGTTATAGCCTGGGCTATTCGCTAGTTATTTTTATCATTATGCTATTATTATTATTATTATTATTATTATTATTATTAGGTTATTATTGTTGTCCTAGGCCTTCCCGAACCAGTACCTGCTCTTGAGCCAACTGGAGTGCTCAGCCCGCCCTTGGAGTCATCTCGGCCGGAGGCCGCTGTGGAAAAGGGGAAGGATGGGACGGTGTGGACGGTCCTTCAGTCAACTGAACGTCCAGGGAGAAGGCAGAGCCAAAATGTCCTGACTGAAGCTGCTGGCCCCACAGCACACGCGAAGCGCAACATCGGAGATGCGCTCACGGCCTTCTTGTGTGTGTTTGATGATGGTATGCTGAAACACATAAGGGACTGCACTGTGACTGAGGCACATCAGCACCGTGGTGACAGCTCATGGGACCTGACAGTGGCTGAACTGAAGGCCTTCATAGCGCTGCTATATATCCGTGGAGCACAGGGAGCAAAAAACATGGAGTTGGGCAGCCTTTGGTCGGAAAAATGGGGCTTCTCGTTTTTCAAAGAAACCATGTCCAGAAAGGGGAGGGAGATAATGAAATTCCTGCGGTTCGACAAAAAAGAGACCCGACGTGTGCGTCTGCAGGATGACAAGTTTGCCCTGGTATCGGCCACTTGGAATAAGTTTGTTCAGAACAGCATAGCCTGCTACAAGCCCGGTGCCAACATAACCATTGATGAGCAGCTGTTCCCCACCAAGGCCCGGTGCAGATTTATCCAGTACATGGGAAATAAGCCTGATAAATTTGGAATAAAATTTTGGCTAGCTGCGGATGTCAACTCAAAATATATGCTGAACGGGGCTCCATATCTGGGAAAAGAGGAGACGCGGAGCAGAGGTCAGCTCGTGGGAGAGAGTGTGGTGCTGAGACTGGCGGAGCCATTCCTGGGGAAGGGAAGAAATATTACTATAGATAATTTCTTCACTTCTCTCAAACTGGCCACCGCCTTACAGGCCAAGAAGACCAGCCTGGTTGGCACCCTGGGGAAGACGAAGCGTGAGTTGCCCCCCTCTGCAAAAGAGCAAGCGGAGCTGTTCAGCACAAAGGTGCTAAAATGTGCAGGTGCGACGCTCACCATCTACCAGGGAAAGCCGAGGAAGAATGTGTGCATTCTGAGCTCCGTGCACACAAGCGTGGGCATTACCGATGGGCCGAAGGCAAAGCCGGAGTCGGTAACATACTATAATAACACCAAATATGGCGTGGACGTCCTGGATCAGATGGCAAGGGCGTACTCTGTGAAAGGCGGTACGCGTAGATGGCCAGTGGCTGTCTTTTATAACATCCTCGACCTGGCTGGAATCAATGCCCACATCCTCTTCAAGGAGTGCACCAGCAGCAAGATAGCCCGGAGGAAGTTCATGCAGCAACTGGCAGAGGAGCTGAGAGCGGAGTTCATGGAGGGAAAGGGGGCAGCATGGCAGTTGGCACAAGGTCCAAGTCAGCAGCAGAAGCAACCACCACAGCAGACATCAAAACAGAGGCAGTGCCAGGTTCGGAGAAGCTGCAAACAAAATAAAACACACGACACCTGCTGCAAATGCCGCAAACCTGTGTGTGGAAATTGTGCACGGAGAACAGAGGTCACTTGCGTTGACTGTGAAGCTTAAATAGCCAAGCACGCTATTGATGTAATTAGTTAATATAAAATTAGTAGCCTAATTCTTTTATGGTTCTAAACGTCGTTCGTGGCTCTTTTTTTAACGTTAGATCTGCTCGTTTCCAGCTTTTCGATTATTTTCTGTGTTATAAATGTGTTATAAATGTTAAAACAAACTTTTTCAGAATCAAATAGATCCTTTTAATTGTTATTATCTTGTTCTGAGTTATGCTGAATAAATACGGAAAAATACTGGTGTGAATTTAGCTTATGTGATAATTACGGTTTGCTATATGCGATGATGTGAATATTGATAAATGTATAATTAAACTTTTTTAAATGTACATTTTGGTGTTATTTGGTTTTTTAAAAGATATCCTAACACATCAAATACATTAATCTCCCATTTAGGTATTTATCACTAGAGAATATAGAGTTTGGTATCTAGCGGTCAAAATGACCGCTTACGGCAATTCTAGTAGTTTTGGAATTCTGGCACTTCTAGTGTTAACACTGGCGTCATGACCCACACCACATGACAGAAGCCTTCGAAAGAATTATACTAAATGATATATATGGGAAATGGAAGAGAAGTGACTTTTCAACTGTACGAACACAACCTCAGACCACTATAAAAAGAGTGGATAGTATGTTCTTATCAAACATATCTTTTATCATGGCCTAGGGAGAGGTCGTGGTCCAAGCCTACAAAGAGTAACCAGCGAAGCTGGGAAAGAGATAGAGATTGTCAAGGTAGTGGTGGGAGGAAATGTCATCTGGTCAAACCGATCTGATAAGCTGGAAATCATGATGAACCAGATGCCAAATCCATAAGATTAACAGCTGACAATTGTCCCATCCGCAAAAGACTGAACTAGATCTTATTTGGTCAAGCCCCTGACAGAATGAGGCTCCCCAGTCCCATATCACAACACTTTCATGATGACAAACTCTAAACCTCTGCAACTGCACCGTTGCTTTGCCTGGCTCAAGGTCCTTCTGCACACTCGCCATGCCAGCCAAAAGTCCATCAGCCTCTCTGGCTGTCCGTGGAAATCTGTGTGTGATTCTCTACAGGTCCAGCACGCTACTGAATATAAAGGGGAGAGCATAATTAGACAACAAGGCTGCTGTGATAATTAGCTCTCCCTGACACTCCTCATCTGAGCCACTCCTCCACCTCTCCCTCTGCAGCTGACTGCTCACCATGCCCACCTCCACACTTACCAAGGGTGAAGAAGGAATGAAAGCTTTAGCAACATGTGACTTTTTGCTTACCAGGATATCTTAACATCCTGCTGTCTGATTTCTTAACATGGGAAGAGGTTTCTTGACAACCGATATTCCAGTTGTAATTTTCAGTTCACCAGGACTTGTATTGTTCTGCTGACGGATTTCTTAACATCCGAAGGGGTTTCTTAACACCCATTATAATTGTACTAAATGCATTCTCAGTTTATGTTTCATTATTCTACTAAATGTTAATCTAATCTAGTGATGTTTCCTGCCTGTTTCCTGACTTTGGACATAAGTAGTATAAGTCCTGAATGGAGGGCAGGTCAGCACCGATGATCTTGTCTGCAGTCCTGACTGTTCGTTGTAGCCTGTTCCTGTCCTGTTTGGTGGCCGATCCAAACCAGACAGTGATGGATGTGCAGAGAACAGACTGGATTATTGCAGAGTAGAACTGGATCAGCAGCTCCTTAGGCAGGTTGAACTTCCTAAGCTGGCACAGGACGTACATCCTCTGCTGGGCCTTTTTGATGATGGTGTCGATGTTGGATGCCCCTTTAGGTCCTGGGAGATTGTGGATCCCAGAAACCTGAAGGCTTCCACAGTAGAGTGTGCTGTTGGATATGGTGATCGGGGGCAGTGTTGGGGGCCTTCTCCTGAAGTCCACTGTTATCTCCATAGTTTTGAGAGTGTTCAGCTCCAGGTTGTTCTGACTTCACCAGAGGGCCAGCTGTTCAACCTCCTGTCTGTATGCAGACTCATCACCGTCCGGAATTAGGCTGATGACCGTTGCGTCTGTCAGCAAACTTCAGGAGTTGGACAGATAAGTCTGCTGAGGTGCGGTCTTTGGTGTAGAGGAAGAAGAGCAGTGGGGAGAGAAAAAACCCCTGGGGCTGCCAGTGCTGATTGTCCAGCTGCTGGATGTGATGTTCCCCAGCCTCACCTGCTGCCTCCGGTCTGTCAGGAAGTTTGTGATCCACTGCCAGGTGGCAGCTTGGTGAGTTTGGTGTGAAGGATGTCTGGGATGATGGTATTGAACGCTGAGCTGAAGTCCACAAACTGGATCCTTGTGTATGTCTCTGGAGAGTCAAGGTGTTGATATAGTGCAGTCCCATGTTGACTGCATCATCCACTGACCTGTTTGCCCAGTAGGCAAACTGCAGGGGGTCCAGCAGGGGTCCTGTGATGTCCTTCAGGTGGGTCAACACCAGTCTTTCGAAGGACTTCATGACTACAGATGTCAGGGCGATGGGCCTGTAGTCATTTAATCTTGTGAGGGAGGGTTTTTTGGGGACCGGGATGATTGTGGAGCATTTGAAGCAGGCAGGGACTTCACACAGCTCCAGTGATCTGTGTGAAGATGGGGGCCAGCTGATCAGCACAGACTTTCAGGCAGGAGGGTGACACACTGTCTGGTCCTGGTGTCTTCCTGATCTTCTGTCTCTTAAAGAGCCGACACACATCCTCTTCCCAGATCCTATGTGCAGATGGGGGTCAGTGGGGAAGGGTGAGGGGTTGTCAGGGAGTGTAGGTGGTTGTTTGATGTCAGAGTGGGTGAGGGGTGTGAGTGTGGGCATGTCAAACCTACAGTAAAACCCATCAGCCAGTTGGTGATTCTCCACAGTGTGGGGGGATGGTTTCCTGTAGCTGGTTATTTCCTTCAGGCCTCTCCACACTGACGCAGAGTCATTGGATGAAAACCTGTTTTCCAACTCCTCAGTGTAGCGCCGCTTGGCTACCTTGATCTCCTTCGTCAGCGTGTTTCTGGCCTAGTTGTACAGGATTCTGTCCCCACTTCTGTAGGCTTCCTCCTTGGCCGGACGAAGCTGCCTGAGTTTAGCTGTAAACCAGGTTTTATTGTTGCTGTATGTGTGTGTAAGGTTTTAGTCGGTACACACATGTCCTCACAAAAACTGATGTAAGTTGTCACAGTGTCAGAGTTCATCCAGGTCTGTGGCTGCAGCCTCAAAAACACTGCAGTCAGTGCAGTCAAAGCAGGCTTGTAATTCCAGTTTTGCCTCGTTGGTCCATCTTCTCACAGTCTGACCACAGGCTAGCAGATTTTAGTTTCTGCCTGTATGTCGGGAAAAGATGAACCAGACAGTGATCAGAGAGTCCCAAAGCTGCACGGGGGACAGAGCAATAGGCGTCCTTTAATACAGTGTAACAATGGTCCAGAGTGTTTGTTTCCCTGGTGGGACACTTAATGTGCTGCCTGTATTTTGACAGATCATGACTGAGGTGTGCTCTGTTAAAATCCCCAAGAACGATGAGCAGGGAGTCAGGAGGGTTTTTCTCAATGTTAGTTATCTGGTCAGCCAGGTGTTGTAACGCCTCACTAACACAGGCCTGCGGTGATGTAAACACCAACCAGAATAAACGAGGAGAACTCCCACGGTGAATAAAAGAGTTTACAGTTTATGAAAGTAGTCTCTAAATGAGGACTGCATGATTTGCTCAAAACGGTGACATCTATACACCAGCCTTCGTGTATGTAAAAGCGAATTCCGCCTCCCCATGTTTTCACCTGATAGCTCCGCTATGCGGTCCGCTCAGAAGAGTTGGAATCCCGGCAGATGTAGTGAAGGATGTGCTCACCAAGTCAGGTTTCAGTGAAACACAGGACGGCAGATCTGTAAAAAGCTGAGTCCACTCTGTTGAGGAGCAGCAGTTCGTCCATCTTGTTGGCCAGAGAGCGGACATTCACCAGATGTATTGACGGGAGCGCAGTTTGATTTCCCCACTGGCACGGGTCGTAAAATGCCTGTAAATGGCAAAAAATACACTTTAAATAAACACTACATTTTAAATGGCTGACTTCCTGTTGGGTTTAGGGCATGGCTCCACAAGGCTTTTTAGTAAGTGTGGACATGTTACACACGCCTCTCAAATTTTGTATTTTGTAGATTAAACATGCCACAAGGGCTACTTTGTTGAAGTTTTATAGGGAGCCATATTTCCACAGCAAAGCCCAAAACCCACATCAGATAAAAACTTTCACCACCTCTGATATGTGTGCCAAATTTCATTAGTTTTAGAGCATCCCTAGTCCTTCAAAAAGGGCTTTCTGTTTCTGTTGAATCCTCTAGGAGGAGTTAAAAAAGTTTCTCACATGTAAAATGCCTAAAATGGGGTGTTTTCTCATGACCTATGTCATCGTTTGAGATATTAATTATTCCTCGCAGTTTAGCGTCACATTAGTCTGATGGTTATACAAATCATATTTCAAATAAATCCAATTAACCCTCTAGGAGGAGTTTGAAAACGTTACAGGAATACAGTAAAAACATACAAAATTAAAAATGGTTGACTACCGGTTGGGTGGAATTAATGAAAGCCAATGTGAAATATGTCCGAAATAATAAGAGCAATGTGCATACCAAATTTAATGAATATCGGAGCAACTTTAAATTGAACTACATGAACTCTACATGCTATGTTCATGGGTTCTGATGTGTGTCCCATGTTTCGTGAGTTTTCAAGCATCCTCAGCTCCTCAAACTAGCTTCCTGTTTCATGGCAAATAATGGGTTACTATGGCAACGGCGTATCATGAAAACTCAAAAGCTTCGCATCGTGAAAGTCTTTAGTCTTCGCTGACCAAATTTGAGGTGGATCCAGTAAAAGTGCTAGGAGGAGTAAAAGTAGTGTAAAAGCAGAGCGCCTGTAAATTTAAAAAAATGCACTAAAATTGCACACTCAATTCAAAATGGCTTGACTGTTGGCCCTGGCATTTTTGTTCTTGGGCCCTAATAATAATAATATTAATAATAATTACCTCTAGAAAAACAACAATCAGTGGGATGTGGGAGTTGGGAGGGAACTGGAACCTTGAAAGATTTTGTGGCCGGGAGCTTCTTGGTACTGTGGTGGTGAGGGCTAGGTAGGTGGGGCAATTTTTGGAGGGGTACTTGCTGCATTTGGCATATTTGGAGCCTGTTCTGTTCTTGTTCCTTTCTTTGTGGTGGTGATTTCCTGAACATCTGAGACATGGGACCGGGTTCTTACATTACATTGATGTGTTGGCAGTTGAAACACTGTTGGGTGTTGTAGGAGACCAGGTGCATCTGAGTTGGATCCTTATGAAGGCTGTTCAGTGGCTCTGCTGGTGATACGGTGTGTTTTGGTGATGGGGACGACTTGTTTTTCCAGTTCTTCTTTCATTTATTCAATGTCTGTGTCAGTGTGAATCCCCTTGATAATCAGCTGTTTTGTTAGTTGGTGAGGGGTGGCTGGTGTGGCTTTTCTTGCTGGGCAGTATGTGATTTTGAGTGCTGAAATGTTTATGGAGTGTATGTCGTGTGTGAATATGAGAATGCCTACTCTCCTCATGTAAACTAACTTTTAAATTTTAATGTCTGCCATCAAACTCTTTAACTCCTCCCTCTAACATCACTGCAATACTTGAAATATTGTGCAATATACTCTTATAATATATACTTTAATACTCCCTATTTATTGTTTTTTATTCACTTATATTATTGCTGTGCAATATCCACAGTCTAATAATCTGGTTAATCTGCTACACTTAAGGTTTCAGTCGTAGTCATCTGGACACTGTTTTCAGAATCAAGACGTTTCGGTTCCCATCTGGAAGTCATTCTCAATTGTGAAAATGGTCTGAGAACTCAGAAATGTAAGCTACTCTGTGTTGCTTAGGCCCTGCCCTCAGTGAGGAGTCTTCCTGAGTGTCTGCTGTTTACCCTGCCTAGTTTCACCTGAAACTGACCTTTTGTTTCCATGATGGCCCAGTAATCAGGCCTGTTGTTTTCTGGCTGCACCTCCCTCATTACTGTTAGGTACCTAGCAGCAAAGTGTGTGTGTATGTGTGTGCAGGTTACAGCGTAGAATCCACTTACTTGTTATAGTTTGGGCGTCTGTCTGCGGGCTGACTCCCTGGAATGCTGTTTCCCTTGTTCTATCCTGCACTGTATCTGGTGGCCTCCCAGTTACGGTGCTACTGTCTCCCTTCAGCTGTGACTCCCAATACCAGCGTATTGCTTGCAGTTGTCATGAGTTAACATCCGGTGGGGGCAGTGCTGAGCACAGACATTGAAACAGCTGGCGAAAACAACTCGACTCCCCAGTTGAGCAAGCATCTTTCTGCCTCTGGTGAAGTGAATAAGTGGTTAGATGCTGGAGTGCCACTAATTGCTTGAGGTTGCCAGCTAACATGTTCAGTGGTAGTCCATGTTGAGCACAGACTGAGTCGGCTAACAGCAGACGTCTCTCCTCTCTCTCCCATTAAACACATGCGGCCTCCAGAGTGCCAGTCGACACGCCAAACAAATTTAATAAAGTTGTCTCCTAGTTGTATTAGCATGTTAAGCTCATTCCCATGAGGCTGGTAGTAAACAAGGAAGTTAGAGTGCTTCTGGGTTGCTGCTGTTCCCCTTCCTCGTCAATCTCAAAGTGAGGAGGAAGATTCAGAGGACGTGGATGTGCAAACTGTGTTCTCCTCTGAGGAGATGAACACAGTTTGAATGAATAATCCTGTGGGCAATTTTGAGGAAAATAATGAATTTAATAAATTTTGGAATAAGGCTGTAACATAACAATATGTGGAAAAAGTGAAGCGCTGGGAATACTTTCCGGATGCACTGTATATTTCTAAATATGGACTGGCTCAGTAATGTCTTGTGCATAATAATTTTGTATTTGTTTGTGAAGCAACTCCTACGTTTAGAGCAGTTCTTGAGCCTATCATGGTCTCTGTTGTATATTTGTTTAGACAGGTGTCAGTCATCTGTATTAGTTAATCGGTGATGAGTGCTGTAACCCACAAAGTTTCTGGATGGTTGGGACTAAAGTGAACGTGGAACCTATTGCAACGCATTAATTCAGTTAGAAGCCCAACGTTTGTATTGTTCTGTAACCCTGTTCTGTAATGGGAAACTGAGTCTTGTCTGGAGCTGCTTTCTGTCTGTAATTTCACTTAATTGCAGTAAACACAGTAACCACACCGTGGGATGTTGCTAGTTAACTGTCACTCTCACTAGCTGGAATGAGAAGAGACTGAGTGTGTGTGGGAAACACATTTTGCACCGAGTTTGTGATTATGGTCACTCTCTGTAAACTGAGTTCATATGGACATTTGTAGTTAAAAAGAGGAGAGACTTATTGGCGTTTGTGGATTTTTGGATAGTGTGCTTCGAATGCTGCCACGCACGCTGCTACAATAGAGGTGCTCGGGACTTGCTGCTGCATGCCAGAGGAGCCTCCTTGCTGCACACATGTGGACAGAGCTTTAGGAGTGTTTCTCCAATGCACCGATTGCAACAATGCTGGAAAGAGGGTTTGCAAAACTGTGTGTGCGAACAGCTTTGAGTTTACAAGGAGCTGTAAGTACTGACAGAACACTTTTCATCTGGATTAAAATGAGCTCCAACATGCGCGCCAACAATAGGGTACCATAGACCGAGCTAACAAGACCTCTGTGCACCCTAGTCAGGATTACTGTTTGTTATTGTAGACATCTCCTGATGTAATATTATAGAAGGAACAGTATCGCTGTTGAAGCTGTTAACGCATGGTACCCGGCCACGGTAATATCCGAGCCTGAGAGGACTCTGCCGGATAATCCAAACAGACGGGTGTGTTAAATCACTATCAAGAGCGATCCCAAGTAAGAGACTTGTGTCTGGGCAGAGATAAATTTATAACTGTGTGTTATTTCATCTAAGCTTCATTGTTGTGAACTGTGCTGTGCATTATTGTGCAAAGTAACAGCCAGCCGACTCCTGTTTCTGCTGTGTGTTTTTGTACTTAGCACATTCCATTGTGTATCGGTACCATGCCGCTGGACCGTTTAACTGTGTTAATTTTGTAGTCACTGTGACGATAGCATATATATATATATAAGTAGCATAACACACAAATATTTAACTATACACAAACATGTATTTTTAAATTTGTGTTGTGTAAAGTCATATCTACAAAAATATGGAGCGATTTGCAAATACGCATAACTTACTCATAGTTTAATTTCACATAAAAATGTTATAGATTTTACAAATGTAAATAGTTTCACCACAACAAATACATGTAAAGTGATACTGATGCATTTGTGGATCAATTTTTACACACAAAAAGGGTTTTGCACGTGTGGATTTTTGTCCAATTAGTACCGCAGTAAATCTGTAGAATAAATTCACAAATATGTACCGTAATACACAAATATCTCCCTATCCACAAACATGTATTTTTCTATTTGTGTTGTGTAAAGTCATATCCACAAAAATACAGATTGATTTGCAAATATGCATAACATACTCTGTAAAAACATAGTTTAATTTCACAGAAAATGATAGAGGTGTCATGTCCTTGTCCTTTGTGGCATTAGTGCGCATGCGCCAGCCCCCCATTGTTTACACCAGGGAACAGCTGATCGCGCTGAAGCCGAGCAGCATGGCCCCCAGGACAACCGATGTCCCCACTGAGATCTGGAGGAGGACACACGAGGATGCAGAGGTGGAACGAAGCGGCGAGGGAAGAGAGAGGGGTGCAGACAAAAGAGACTTAAGAATAAGAGATTTAAGCCATGTCTGCCTTCTCTCGTCATGGGCAACGTGAGATCACTGGCGAATAAAATGGACGAGCTAACGGCGTTAGCCCGGAGTCAGACGGAGTTCCGTGAGTGTAGCTTGATGTGCTTCTCAGAGACATGGCTACACCAGGATATCCCGGATCATGACGTTTCCATCGAGGGCTTTCAGACTGTTCGGGCCGACAGGGATCACACCGGGAGCGGTAAGCGGAAAGGTGGCGGGCTTGCTGTTCTAGTTAACAACAGATGGTGTAACCCTGGTCACGTTACTATCAAGCAGAGTATCTGTAGCCCGGACATTGAACTGTTAGCTGTGGGACTCCGGCCATATTATCTGCCCCGTGAATTTTCACATGCCATTGTTGTGGCTGTTTACATCCCCCCCTCTGCTAACCCGGCATCGGCGTGCAACGGCATTCACACCGCCATAGCACAACTCCAGACTCAACACCCGAGTGCACTCATTTTAATCTCGGGTGACTTCAACCATGTCAGTGTTTCAACAACACTGACTAATTTCACCCAGCTGTCCTACTAGAGAGGAGAGGACACTGGACCTGATGTATGCTAACGTTAAGGATGCATACAGCTCTTCCCCCTCCCCCCTCTGGGTAGGTCAGACCACAACCTGGTTCACCTCAAATCCTGCTATGTGCCTCTGGTTAAAAGGCAGCCTGTGACCACAAGGACAGTGAGGAGATGGTCAGGGGAGGCCTATGAGACACTGCAGGAATGTTTTGAGGTGACAAACTGGGATGCACTCTGTGAGCCTCATGGAGAGGACATTGACGGGCTAACTGAGTGCATCACTGGCTACATTAACTTCTGTGTGGACTGCAATGTCCCAACCAAGATGGTCCATTGTTATCCAAATAACAAACCGTGGGTAACAAAGGACATCAAGGACATTCTGAATGCCAAGAGGAGGGCCTTTACTGATGGTAATAGGGAGGAGGTGAGGGCAATCCAGGCTGACCTGAAGGTGAAAATCAGGGAAGCCAAGGAGAAGTACAGGAGGAAGCTGGAGAGGAAACTCCAGCAGAACAATATGAGGGAGGTCTGGAGCGGCATGAAGACCATCACTGGCTTCAGACCGACTGGCAGCAGAGGAGTTGAAGGCAGCTTGGACAGGGCCAACGAACTGAATCTGTTCTTTAACAGATTCGACACACCGGCTCCTGCTCATCCCCCTCTAACTCAGCTGCTGTCGGCCCTCAAGCTCCTCTGAGTACTCTGCTCCCCCCTCCCCATCAGGCTAACGGCCCTCTCCAGACTGACGACTCCCCCTCCCCACCTGTAACTTCTGCTGTGTGCCTGACTGCTGACCAGGTGAGAGGACAGCTGATGAGGCTCCACTCAAACAAGGCTGCAGGCCCCGATGCAGGCGGATGCCCCCCTTGTGTCCTGGATTGTGGACTACCTGACTGGCAGACCACAGCACGTGCGCCTGCAGCACTGTGTGTCAGACAGCGTGGTCAGCAATACTGGGGCCCCTCAGGGGACCGTCCTCTCTCCCTTCCTCTTCACCATCTACACCACAGACTTCAGCTACCACACAGAGTCCTGCCACCTTCAGAAGTTTTCTGATGACTCTGCTGTGGTGGGATGTGTCAGCGGTGGTGATGAGACGGAGTACAGGGCTGTGGTGGGTAACTTTGTTTCATGGTGCGAGCAGAACCATCTGCAGCTCAATGTGACAAAGTCAAAGGAGCTGGTTGTAGATCTACGGAGGGCCAAGGCACCAGTGACCCTGGTTTCCATCCAGGGGGTCAGTGTGGACATTGTGGAGGACTACAAGTACCTGGGAGTACACTTAGACAACAAACTGGACTGGACCAAGAACACTCAGGCTGTTTACAGGAAGGGCCAGAGCCGCCTCTATTTTCTGAGGAGGCTGAGGTCCTTCAACATCTGCCGGACGATGCTGAAGATGTTCTATGAGTCTGTGGTGGCCAGTGCTATCCTGTATGCTGTTGCATGCTGGGGCAGCAGGCTAAAGGTAGCGGACGCCAACAGACTCAATAAACTGATCCGCAAGGCCAGTGACATTGTGGGGGTGGAGCTGGACTCTCTGGCAGTGGTGTCAGAGAGGAGGATGCTGGCCAAACTACATGCCATCTTGGACAGTGTCTCCCACCCGCTCCATGACGTGCTGGCCAAGCAAAGGAGCACCTTCAGCGGAAGACTCATCCCACCAAAAAGCACCACAGAGCGCCACAGGAAGTCATTCCTGCCTGTGGCCATCAAACTATTTAACTCCTCCCTCTAAGGGTTAGTCTGTTTGACCCTAGGTCACTAAACTGGACATTGAGCATTACATCTCCGCCATAATTAATAAATTGTGCAATATTCTGTGTAATACCTCCGTGCAATATTAGTTTTCCCCTTGTTAGTTTTTTCTTATTTATTGCTACTGAAACTATATACCTCAATTACTCTTCGACAGTACATGCACCTCTGCTTATTAATATTATTTATTACATAAGGAGTTACATTGTATTTTAGACTGTACTTTCATCACCAACCAGTAAACCCACTTGGTACTTGACACTTAGTTTATCTTATACCGACAGGATACTTAATTTATTTCTGACCTGTTTATAGTGTTTATTTTTTCTAGTACTTTCTCCTGTGTGCACTGACGTAAAGACGAGCTACTGTAACAAAGAGTTTCCCTACGGGGATCAATAAAGTATTTCTGATTCTGATTCTGATGTCCTGCTCTGGCTCTTAGTTTTGGTTTTCCTCAGTTTCATGTTTTCTCCCTCATGTGTCTTGTAGTTTTGCTTCCTGTCTTTGACTGCTTGCCTTTATTGGTTTCACCTGTGTCTCGTTGTCTCCTCACAGTCCAGTTCTACTGCCTTATCGAGCGTTTTGTATCTACTATCTGTTCATCTTGTGTATGACCATTTGCCTGCTTTCTCTGATTACTGATTATTGGATTTCCATTTTTGACTTGGCTGCCTGTTTGGATTGCTTTTGTGTTTGACCATCTTGCCTGCCTTTTGACACCTGCCTTTGGATTACCCCTTTACCTTTTGCCTGACTTTACGCTCCTTTTGGACTGTTCTTAATAAGCTTCAGCACATGGATTCCAACACGGCTTCCGCCTCCGCATTACAGAATACTTCGCCAACGATGAATCCAGCAGAGGTTTCTGAGCTTCAAGCGCCGTTTGCTTATCAAAGTGAAGTGCTTAAAGGATTTCAGGAACAGCTCGACAAGCTCCAGTCTGCCAACGAATATCTGACCCACTACATTCGATCGCTTCCTCCACTTACGCCGCAACCGGTAAGCTTTGCTATGCCTGATAAGTTTGACGGATCTGCTGAACAGTGCAGCGGGTTTATTCGCCAGGTGGAGATTTGTTTTGATAACCAGGAGGACAAGTTTAATTCTGATGGGAAAAAATGTGCTTTTCTGATGAGACTACTCTCTGGGAAAGCGATCGATTGGGCTGCAGCAGTTTAGGAGGCTGATTTGATGTTTAGAACTTCCTATGATTACTTTATAGCTATGAGATGTGTTTGAATATCCCGCTGGGGGCAGGGATATATCAGCACAACTACTTCAAATGTCTCAGGGTAACCGTACCGCTGCAGAGTATACCATTGAAGTCAGAACGCTCGCGGCACAGAGTGGGTGGAACAATGTTTCATTGAAGGCTGTGTTTCAACAAAGTCTCAGTGCTGATCTAAGGGTGAGAATTCTTCATTTTCTGAGTATGTGACACTCGCAATCAGAATTGATAATTTAATGAGAAATGCTCCCAAGAGGAGATTGGCTCGATGGTCACAGTCAAGCGCTCCTACCACACATTAGTTTCACCGTGTTCCTCAGCTCACTTCAATACCTGAACCAGGGCCAAGTCAGGAACCTATGCCACTGGGGTTCTCCAGACTCTCTGAGGAGGAGAGAACTTGACGGCGGCAGCTCAACCTCTGCTATTACTGCGGGGAAGCAGGCTACCACAGCATGGAATGCCCTCACAAGGCCCAGAAAACCAACAAGAATACTAGACGGGTAAATATTGAACAAATTTCTCTCCTCCCTATCAAGTCACTTACCCTTCCTTTTCGGTTGTCTACTGAAAATATTTCTATTGATTCAACAGTGCTGATCAACTCTGGAGCAGCCCTGAACCTTATCCATAAAGACCTCATCACTAAATTCAACATTCCGACTCAACCATGCACACCACCTATCAAGATCAGTGCTGTTAACGACGCACCCATAGGAGATGGAATCACCCAACAGACACAACCCCTTACACTTCATATTGGATTGTTCCATCAAGAGGCCATATCTTTCTATGTCATTGACTCACCCAAACATGAAATCCTCCTTGGCTTTCCCTGGTTATCTATCCATGATCCAGTTATCTCCTGGCATTATGGTGAGCTGATTCATTGGTCTGAATTTTGCCTAGCCCATTGCATGCACTCTACCATAACCCAACCATGTCTCACTACAAGCATTGAAAGCCCAGACACCAAGCACACCACAAAGATTCCAGCCTGTTATAATGACCTTACCGAAGTGTTTAGTAAAGCTAAAGCCACACAACTTCCACCTCATCAACCATGGGACTGCGCCATTGACCTGTTGCCCAATGCCATGCCCCCTAAAAGCAAAGTGTATCCTCTATCACGTAGTGAAACTCAGGCTATGGAGGAGCAAATAGAAGAGGCCATGGACTTTGAGTTTATCCGCCCCTCGACATCTCCAGCTGCTGCAGGGTTTTTCTTTATAGAAAAGAAGGATGGAGGCTTACACCCATGACTGAGGACTGAATAATGTCACAGTCAAGTTCCGTTACCCCCTTCCACTGGTTCCTGCAGCCCTAGAACAGCTATGTGAAACCAAGATATATACAAAACTTGATCTCTTACAACTTGATCAGAATTTGTGAAGGGGATGAATGGAAGTCGGCCTTCCTCACCACTAGGGGGCACTATGAGTATCAGGTCATGCCCTATGGACTGACTAACGCACCTGCATCTTTCAGGCCTTCATCAATGAGATGTTTGAACCAGTATGTTGTGGCCTACATAGATGACATTCTAAGATATTCCAAGTCTGAAGCCAACTACATTAGTCATGTCAAGTCAGTGCTCACCCGTCTTTTGGAGAACCAGCTGTATGTCGAGGCTGAGTTCCATATGAAACAAACAACCATCTTGGGATGTAAAGTCAGCCATCAAGGTTCAAGCAGTCACTGAATGGCCCCCACCTACTACGATAAAAGGAATTACAGAGGTTTCTAGGCTTTGCGAACTTCTACAGACGCTTCATTAGAAACTACAGTCAGATTGCTTCTCCATTGACATCGCTTTTAAAAGGCAAGCCTGCTAAGCTCAAATGGTCTGAAGAAGCCACAAAAGCTTTTATTAAACTCAAGGACAATTTTACCACGGCTCCCATCCTTAAGCATCCTGATCCCAATCTCTCCTTTGTGGTTGAAGTAGATGCCTCAGATTGTGGGATTGGCGCCGTGCTCTCACAATGTCACGGTCAGCCAGGTAAACTCTACCCCTGCGCATTTTTCTCAAGAAAACTGACTTCAGCCGAGCACAATTATGATGTGGGAAACAAGCCATTGAAGAGTGGAGACATTGGCTTGAGGGGGCTATTCATCTTTTTCAAGTCATCACAGATAATAAAAACCTGGAGTACATTAAGAGTGCTAAATGTCTAAATCCGCATCAAGCTCGTTGGTCCCTTTTCTTCACTCGCTTCCAGTTTAGTCATGTACAGGCCAGGCAGCAAGAACAGTAAGGCTGACGCCCTGTCCAGACGCCATGATGCCCCTGCTGAAAGTATCCCACCTGAGTCTATTCTCCCACTGTCAGTCATTATAGCTCCAGTCACTTGGGACCTAATGGAAGAGATCGGGCCCTTCAACAAGAACCACCACCTGCCAACTGTCCCCCAAACAAACATTATGTACCACAAGCTCTTCGTCTACGAGTCATGCAATGGGTCCACACATCTCTAAGCTCAGGTCACCCTGGAATTTCCCGTACCCTCCGCCTGTTACAAAACTCCTTCTGGTGGCCATCAATGACTAAGGACATTGCAACCTATGTTAAATCTTGCCATGTCTGTGCACAATCCAAGACCCCCAAGGAGTTGCCATCGGACCTCCTCCAACCACTGCCAACTCCACAACATCCCTGGTCACACTTGTCCATAGACTTCATCACTGACCTGCCCCTCTCAAATGGTTTCACGGCTATACTGGTAATCATTGATCATTTCTCTAAATCCTGTCATTTGGTTCCCTTAAAGGGTCTCCCTACAGCCATGGAGACAGCACAAGCCCTATTCCATCATGTCTTTGGCTTTGTCTATGGCATACCAGACGACATTGTCACTGACCTTCTGCAGGCACCTGGATATCAATATAAGCCTCACATCAGGGTACTACCCACAATCAAATGGACAAGTAGAACGCCTAAACCAGGAGATCGGCAGGTACCTTAGAAGCTACTGCAGTCGTGAACAACACCGCTGGACAGAATTCCTCCCTTGGGCTTAGTATGCCCAAAACTCCTTGACTCACTCTTCCACTGGCATGACTCCCTTCCAATGTTGGCCCATTCAAGATTCTCAGACGCACCTCAGCCTCCTCCTGTTGTTTTGACATTAGAAGAGTGTGTAGCTGTGTGTGAGAAGACACTAACAGGGTTAGGTTGTGGATTGTGTAGTTTATGGTCTTAAAGTTGTGGATTGTGTGGTTTATGGTTTTAATCTTAAGATACATTGGTTTGGGTTGTATGATCTATTTGAAAATATTAAAAGGACACCTGAAGGTGTATGTGTACAAACATAATTGGAGCTCAGCCTATGAGTTTGGGCCAGTTAAAGGCACATGTGATACAAAAGCTAGAGGAAAAAGTAGGTAAAAAAAGACAAGGGACAGACAAAGAAAACAGTGGAAAAGTTGTGGGAGAAATGTGAGAGACAAGGTCTCCTCACCAGCAACCAGGAAGCTGAGCTGCCCACCCTTCAAGTGATCATGTGCATGGTGACTGCCGCAGCTGCAAATCATAGAGAAGCCCTTTGTGATTGGGAGATGGCAGGAAGCCATAAATGGGGATTGGCATATAGGAGACTGGAAAAAGCTAGAGACATAGATGTGACCACCACAGTCATTTGTGCAATAATGACAGCAGCAGGCAAGAGCCAGGGGAAGGCGAAGAAAAAAAAAAAAGGAGGGGTCAGCAGCAGCCTCGGCAACAACAACTGTGCTGTCAGTTTCCCCATCAGCACCTCCAGAGAAAGGGGAAGCTGGTCTCTCTTTAAATCAAAGCAATAGCTCTACCTCTGAGCCTCCTGGAGCAAACCTAACTGTGCCCGCTTCAGCCACACCATCACATGCTGCCTCCAGAGGAACATCAATAAAAACTCACTGACATGCAAGAACAAGCAGGAGCAAAGTGAATGGCATTGGAAAGGAGCAACAAAGAAGGAAGGCCTGTGGAGAGTTCATGATGGAAGAATAGTGGCTCCAGCCAAACTTTGTCAGCTACTACTCAAACAAGCACACGGACCAGCTCATGAGAACTAGAAGAAAACACAGAACATTGAAGGATACTGGTGGCATCCCCACATGACAGCCATAGTGGAAAACTATGTGACAGACTGCTACACTTGCAATGGACACAACCCTAAGCAGGCATACAAGTGCCCAATGGGAAGGTTTCCAGTACCAGAAGCACCATTCCAAGACATCACGATCGACTTCACCGAAATGGGTGTGGAAAACAGAACAAAAGGCTACCGTTACTTGGTAATGGTGGACAGATTCACCAAGTGGGTAGAGGCAATACCATGCAAGAAAGAGTCAGCAGATGTAGTAGCAAAATGATTGAAAAATGAGCTAATAACGAGATATGGGGTCCCATGTAGTGTACACTCAGATACGACTCACATTTCAGTAACAAACAGTTGGGGGAGGTGGAAAAAGCACTGGGAATAACACAGATTTGGAGCAGTGTATCATCCTGCATCGCAAGGTTTGGTGGAAAGAGCCAGACAGACTCTGAAAAGAAAAATCGCTAAAATCTGTTTTGGCACAAAGCTCAGTTGGGTGGATGCACTGCCTTTGGCGCTTATATCCATGAGAACCTCCCCAGGGGCCAAGACACACTTGACTTGCTGACAGGTAGGCCAATGCCAGGGCCACCCAGGGAGGGAGGTCATATGCCCCCTCTGGATGTCTGGCAGATTGACTGTGACGAATACCTGACTGCATTGACTAACTTGTCCTGAGTTTTGTGTAAACAGGTACAGCTGGCCGAACCCAAAGCAACCATCACCGAGACTCCAGCAGTACAGGTAGGGGATTGGGTACGAGTGAAAGTTCACAAGAGAAAGTGAACTGATCCCAGGTGGACAGCACCTTATGAAGTGGTTGATTGTACCTCCCACGCAGTCCAGGTAAAAGGAAAAGCTGGAGCAATTTGGCACCTCCTGACACATTGTGTACCAGCCCCACCACCCTCACGCACATTAGAGGAGGTTAGAACTGAATTGGCTGAGCACGAAAAAGGGCTATAAAAGATAAAACTAAGAACTTGACCCAAAGAGTTGAGAGGCCCTAACTGTCATGGCCGACCCTAGGGGTCGACCGTGGCACCCTTTTCGCCAACCAGGCCTCTGTGGCCTAAGAGGAACAATTGGGACCGACTTCTCTTATGGCCTGGCAGAATAGGATGGCCTTAGATATGCTGTTGGCAGAAAAGGGCAGAGTCTTAAAAATGTTTGGGGACCTCTGCTGTACATTCATTCCCAATAATACTGCCCTTGATGGAAGCATTACCAAGGCTCTAGCTTGCCTTACTTTCCTGTCTGAAGAGTTGGCTGAAAATTCAGGCATCAATGATCCGTTCAGTAATTCGGCAAATCATTATTTTGGTAAATATAAGGCCCTATTCATGTCACTAATTGTTTCCATTGCTTGTTTCACAGCCATTTTAGTGTGCTGTGGCTGTTGCTGTTTACGTGTATTGATCAACCGTCTCATTACCACTGCCCTTACCAAAGAGAAAGACCCTCCGCCTTACCAAATGCCCCTGTTAGGTGAAGCTTTGGAGTCAGATGAGGAAGAAGAGTTCCAGGGGGTACAGGTAGACAGGGAAGGGGGTTGTAGTGTGTAGTTGCACCATTTTGAGTTTAGACCTTAAAAGGTGTAAAAGGAGGGATTTGTGAGAATTAATAATTTAAATGAAGGTTGCTTGCCTATTATATTAATACCATTTTAAAACTTTTGTACACACATACACACACACAGGGCATAAGTCTTAACAATTCAAAGTGTTGTCCTGCAGACTTGCTGACTGCATGGAAAGAACATCATGTACTGAGGATAGTATGTATTGTAATGACCATGAGAGGAAAAGTATCAGTTTTGGGGAATGAAGCAGAGACTTTTGCAACTTACAAACAGAAGAAGTGTAGGATTCCTCCACTAGGGCACTGTCTCCACACAAAGGGTGGAATCGTGTGCCAAGAGGCTGGGGCCAGCCTGAGCACCACCGAAGGGAAAGCTAAGTCTAAACCACAGCTCCTCCCCACCTCTGTAGAAACCTATCAGATAGTTGTACATTCTCATTTAAAACTCTGTGTAATGTTAAGAATAGCATTCTTTTTTAGCATGATGACTACAGATTAACAGCTTGCTGTCTGTGGTTTTCTGAATAGAAAAGATCCTTGTACAAGATGCTTTTGATCCTCCAATGCTTTAATAAATGCCAAATGAAGGAATAGCTTCTCTCCAGACTTTTCTTTTGCAAATAAACAAATGTGCTAACATTGTGCACACAAGACAGCTGTCAGTTTGTTAGAGCAGCTCCACTAAAATGTTTAGTGCACATAATGTGTAATCCCAGTTTAAAGGGTAAAAAAACCCACTAATTTAAAAGTCTCTGGTATGTTTCTACTACATGATTATGGGAATGATGTGACTTGTGGACTTTCTCCGAGATATCGCTGACCCTTCTCATCCCTTTCTTTCTGTCTGTCTTCTCAGCAGCACTGTGGCCTCTTCTCTCCTGTCCTGTTACCATTACTGGACTCCAAGCCACCATCAACACTTGCATTCTACTGCTGCTGGACGACTCTGGACTGGACAAATCAAGATGGCGGCGTGCGCAGACGCAGCATCTTTGCTCTCCCTGGAGTGGGTTATGCCTGTTATGTTTGTTTTGTTAGCGAGCTGATCATCAGAAAGAGGAACCTGCTCCCTTATACATCAAAGGAGGCAAAGAGGAGAGAGTGACCAGCTTTAAGTTCCTAGGTACACACATCACCCCGGACCTCACATGGATTGTTAACACAACCTCTCTGGTGAAGAAGGCACAGAAACAGCTTTACTTCCTTATGACACTAAGAAGAGCTAACCTGTCCCAGCGGTTGCTGGTGTCCCATCACTGCTCTGTTGAAAGCATACTCACTTATAGCATCTTGGTGTGGTATGCCAGCTGCACTATGGCTGACAAAAAAAGAGTCTTTGGAGAGTCATCAAATCAGCACAGAAAATCACCAGCACTCAGCTACCGTCACTTGAGGACATACACAGAACCCGATGTCTACACTGGGCCATCAAGGACTCATCCCACCCAGGTTACCACCTTTTTGTGCTGCTGCCCTCTGGAAGGCGCTACAGGTTAATTAAGTCCCGCACCTCCAGACTACTGCAAAGTTTCTACCCAAGTGCCATCAGAAAACTGAACTCTGTAAGATTGTCCGTATCTCACGGAGTAGTGCAATACAGATTTATTTATAGATTTTATATTTATTTTACACTTACACATGTGTGTAGCCCTTAATATGCAGTGCATATGCGTGTGTGATTTTTCTTTTTACATTGTATGTACTGCTCAGGGCACGCACTAAACTTTGCTGTACAGCTGTGCAATGACAATAAAGGCATTATAATTTTAAATGCCACGTGGCCCACAAGCTGGCAGGAAAAAATAATAATTGATCCACAAATGCAAATATATCACTTTACATGCATTTTTGTGGTGAAACTATTAGATTTGTAAAACCTCTTATCATTTTATATGAAAATAAAATACATTTTTACAGAGTAAGTTATGCAAGATAATTTTTGTTATGAATTTGATTATTTGCAAATCGCTCTGTATTTTTGTGGATATGACTTTACACAACACAAATGTAAAAAAACTGTTTGTCGATAGTGAAATATTTGTGTATTATGGTACACATTTGTGGATTGTCTTCTGTGGGATTTTATCTTACCACCAGGAGTCCCCCTAAATGGTGCTAAAAGTTCCTTAGTGTAGCCCACCCACCCAATTCTCATTTTACAATATGTTGTGGCATACCTCTGTTGGGAGTCAGTTAGGGTAGGTTTGGTTATTAGCAAAATATCAAAGATATTTATGAATATGAATATTATCAAAATATGGATTAATAATTATGGGACACTGCCCTGGGATCAGGGACCAATAACCAAACATGAACAACAGTCTCAAAGGTGGCTGTCCACTTAAAAATGCTGATATTTAAAGTGATATCTTACATTAATAACAGTGGACAGTGGAGGGTGAATCCGAGCAACCAGCTGTTATTACAACACATACCACAGGGAACTCTTTAAAAAGCACTGATTAATAATCAATAACTTCCAACCACTATCGTCTATTCTAAAAGACAATAAGCATACAACAATCAGTAAGTGTGTGTGTGTGTGTGTGTGTACGTGTGGGCAGGCCCGCAAAACTGCCTTTTTAATGTCATGCCACAGCATCTCAATAGGATTCAGGTCAGGACTTTGACTAGGCCACTCCAAAGTCTTCATTTTGTTCTTCTTCTTCGTCTGTCAGCCTCACTAGACTGCTGTATCAAATTCACATCTGAATCCATATAAGGTTCGGCTACTTACAACATTCGCAAACAGTTTGCTCAACTTGTCTCCACTAGGCCACCTCAAAGTCTTCATTTTGTTCTTTAGCCATTCAGAGACCCCACAACAACATCCAAAGAACTGCAGGCCTCACTTGCCTCAGTTAAGGTCAGTGTTAATGACTCCACCATAAGAAAGAGGCTGGGCAAAAATAGCCTGCATGGCAGAGTTCCAAGACGAAAACCACTGCTGAGCAAAAAGAACATTAAGGCTCATCAAAATAAGACGGTGTAGTCCCTCATTCGTCCAGGAATGTTCCATCGTAGAAAAGGTTTCAATCATAGTCATCTGGACACTGTTTTCAGAATCAAGACGTTTCGGCTCCCATCCGGAAGTCATTCTCAATTGTGAGCCGAAACGTCTTGATTCTGAAAAGTGTCCAGATGACTACGATTGAAACCTTTTCTACGATTAAGGCTCATCTCATTTTTACCAGAAAACATTTTGATGATCCCCAAGACTTTTGGGAAAATACTCTGTGGACTGACGAGACAAAAGTTGAACTTTTTGGAAGGTGTGTGTCCCATTACATCTGGCGTAAAAGTAACACTGCATTTCAGAAAAAGAACATCATACCAACAGTAAAATATGGTGGTGGTAGTGTGATGGTTCCATTTATCACAGCAAGTCTTCCAGGTCCTGAAGCAGCAAAACAGCTCCAGACCATGAATTCTGCTGTCTACCAAAAACTCCTGAAGGAGAATGTCCGGCCATCTGTTCGTGACCTCAAGCTGAAGTGAACTTGGGTTCTGCAGCAGGACAATGATCCAAAACA
This sequence comes from Siniperca chuatsi, assembly GCF_020085105.1. Classification (NCBI taxonomy): domain Eukaryota; kingdom Metazoa; phylum Chordata; class Actinopteri; order Centrarchiformes; family Sinipercidae; genus Siniperca; species Siniperca chuatsi. The sequence goes on along the minus strand of NC_058056.1, from coordinate 4,142,927 downwards.
CACCAGCAAGTCCACCTCTGAATGGCTGAAGAAGAAAAAAATGAAGACTTTGGAGTGGCCTAGTCAAAGTCCTGACCTGAATCCTATTGAGATGCTGTGGCATGACCTTAAAAAGGCAGTTCATGCTCGAAAACCCTCCAATGTGGCTGAATTAGAACAATTCTGCAAAGATGAGTGGGCCAAAATTCCTCCTCAGCGCTGTAAAAGACTCATTGCAAGTTATCGCAAATGCTTGATTGCAATTGTTGCAAACCTACATTTTGTGTTGATGCTGTGCTGATGATGATATGTCTATCCACCACTGTAATTCCATATAAACTACTGTGGAAGAGGTAAGAAGCAAGAAGAAAACTATTGTTTCACGTTCTAACTGTCCTACAGAAATAAGGTCCAAAACCAGGATAAGATTATGTTCAGCTGAATCAAATTCCTTATGTAAATCAAGAAACAAAATACTACTACCACTACCACTGTCAATAAATGAGAATTACTTCTGGATTGGAGCCGAAACATCTTGATTCTTGTCCAGATGACTACGACTGAAACCTTTTCTACGATAGAATGCTCCTGGACGAATGAGGGACTACACCGTCCCACTGTCAATAAAATCACTATAATCCAAAAAAATCCAATGGAAGTCTGATATTATTCATTGTGTTGGCTTTTCATAAATCTAGATTGTGTTTAATCTATGAATGTATATAAGACATGTTTAACTCTTTTGGAAAAAAGTAAGTCTAGAATTTTATAATCATTATTAAGGAGTGTTATTGGGCACTCTATGGATAGTGGATATTTTTTTTGCATTTCGGATTAAGATGACGATACCTTGTGTTTAAGGGCAATATTGCATTACACTATGGGGCGGGGGGGGGGGGGGTTGCTGCCAAAGTACTGTTGTAACAGTTACGAACATATTAAATGTATATAAACAAAACCCTGATTACTACAGTGTCTGTTGTAGCGGTCGCCAGTCAGAGTCACAGTCGACGAAATATCATTTACAGTTTTACAACTGGCAAAACCCTACAAAAGGAGATAGCAAAGCCACCAGCCCCTATAATAACCACCAACTGACAATCAACCCCTGTTCAACACCACCCCAGTCACTTTCTTGTAGTTGCCGTCAGTTGTTAGGTACACAAGTTATTCACTTGATCAAGTTTTTTTAAGTGTCCGTAACACAGTCAGTGTGAGACCTCTCTTCACAGTGGCAGCTTTCACACGGACGGACTGACCTCTTTCTTGTGTGGGCTGGTTGTGAGTAAGCACCATACTGTTTTTAAATGTTTCCATTTTTTAAAAAGTTAAAACTTTTTGGTTTTCTAAAAAACCAACAGAGTTATGGGTCTTTTGGTTCATCCTGTGCAGCCAGGTATGTTCTGTTTACCAACCTCTGCTTTTCTTTTCCTTGAAAAACATCTGGCATAAAGACCTCTCATTAGTTAACATTTTATGTGAGTACAGAAATGTATTGTATTTACCAGACAGGACATCCTCACACTCTCCAGCGTCATTTTGAGGAGACGGCAACTACTAATGACGCACAGTATCTCAACTATCAAATGTGTATAAATAAGTAACAGTAAAAGAGAAATACCTGATATCTGATGAGTGCTGCTTCAATACTGATTACAGATATGTTGAGGCACCAGGCCATCATAGAATGTGACTGAAATAAAACAAATGGAAAATTAAAATACGTTTATTACTGAAACAACAGAACAGACGTAAGGGAGCAGCAAAAAAACACTATAAATATTCTACATAAAATCTAGCCTAATTAGTTTGTGAAAGACCACAGCTTCAGTAAGTCTGAAAATTCAGTTCAGGCTCAGGCTGATATTAGACAACTAATAATAATAACAACTGCGACTTTATAGCTGTATATCCTGGAATGGAAGATAAAAAGATGAAAATATGAAAAGCCTTTTGGCTAATGAAGAAAAAACTAAATTGCAAGAGTATTTTCATGATTCATTCAGATTCTACACATACATATTTATTTGATGACTACATACAGTTATATATAGAATCGCCGTTGGTGATGTCATTCCTGTTTCCACAGGTAGTTTGTCTAATTGACAATACAAATCATGCAATATTATTAATATTACAATAATTTGTTTCCACAACGCCCCAGCCGTTCCTTTTACTCTCCCATCAGATCAGCTGACCAATCAATAAATATTCTGATCGAAGGGGTGTTGCTGTCCTTCTACAGAAGATAGCTTTGTGATACCCTGAGTAGTGCGCATGTGCCAGCCCGCATGCTGCCTGTTGCCGTAGCTCTGTCTCGTCATTTTACTTTATCCAACTTTTAACTTTCCTTTTTCTTCCAAACTTGAGTAACTTGTGTGTAAGTGTAAAGTGTTTTGGTACTTTTTTTTCGCCGTGGAACTTCTTCTTCTGCTACTTGGTCAGGGCACCCTGCAGATCAGCTGTTTGGCTGCATTGTTTACACCAGGGAACAGCTGATCGCGCTGAAGCTGAGCAGCATGGCGCCCAGGACTACCGATGTCCCCACTGAGATCTGGAGGAGGACACACCGAGGATGCAGAGGTGGAACGAAGCGGCGAGGGAAGAGAGAGGGGTGCAGACAAAAGAGACTTAAGAATAAGAGATTTAAGCCGTGTCTGCCTTCTCTTGTCATGGGCAACGTGAGATTGCTGGTGAATAAAATGGATGAGCTAACGGCATTAGCCCGGAGTCAGACGGAGTTCCGTGAGTGTAGTTTGATGTGCTTTGCTTCTCAGAGACATGGCTACACCAGGATATCCCGGACCATAACGTTTCCATCGACAGCTTTCAGACTATTCGGGCCGACAGACACCGAGAGCGGTAAGCGGAAAGGCGGTGGGCTTGCTGTTCTGGTTAACAACAGATGGTGTAACCCTGGTCACATTACTATCAAGCAGAGTATCTGTAGCCCGGACATTGAACTGTGGGAGCTTTGGGACCCCGGCCATATTATCTGCCACATGAATTTTCACATGCCATTGTTGTGGCTCTCTGCTAACCCGGCATCGGCGTGCAATGCCATTCAAACTGCCACAGCACAACTCCAGACTCAACACCCGAGTGCACTCATTTTAATCTCGGGTGACTTCAACCATGTCAGTGTTTCAACAACACTGACTAAATTCACCCAGTATGTGAGTTGTCCTACTAGAGAGGAGAGGACACTGGACCTGCTGTACGCTAACGTTAAGGACGCATACAGCTCTTCCCCCCTCCCCCCTCTGGGTAGGTCAGATCACAACCTGGTTTATCTTAAACCCTGCTATGTGCCTCTGATTAAAAGGCAGCCTGCGACCACAAGGACAGTGAGGAGATGGTCAGAGGAGGCCTACGAGACACTGCAGGAATGTTTTGAGGTGACAAACTGGGATGCACTCTGTAAGCCTCATGGAGAGGACATTGACGGGCTCACTGAGTGCATCACTGGCTACATTAACTTCTGTGTGGACTGCAATGTCCCAACCAAGATGGTCCATTGTTATCCAAATAACAATCCGTGGGTAACAATCAAGGACATTCTGAATGCCAAGAGGAGGGCCTTTACTTTGGTAATAGGGAGGAGGTGAGGGCTATCCAGGCCGACCTGAAGGTGAAATTCAGGGAGGCCAAGGAGAAGTACAGGAGGAAGCTGGAGCAGAAACTCCAGCAGAACAACATGAGAGAGGTCTGGAGCAGCATGAAGACCATCACTGGCTTCAGACTGTCTGGCAGCAGAGGAGCTGAAGGCAGCTTGGACAGGGCCAACGAACTTAATCTGTTCTTTAACAGATTCGACACACCGGCTCCTGCTCATCCCCCCTCTAACTCAGCTGCTGCCGGCCCTCAAGCTCCTCTGAGTACTCTGCTCCCCCCTCCCCATCAGGCTAACGGCCCTTTCCAGACCGATGACTCCCCCCCTCCCCCATCTGTAACTTCTGCTGTCTGCCTGACCGCTGACCAGGTGAGAGGACAGCTGATGAAGCTCCACTCAAACAAGGCTGCAGGCCCCGATGATGTTAGCCCCGGGGTGCTAAAAGCCTGTGCCCCCCAGCTATGTGGAGTCCTTCAACATGTCTTCAACCTGAGACTGAGTCTTCAAAGGGTCCCCATTCTGTGGAAGACATCTTGCCTCGTTCCTGGGCCGAAGACGCTGTGTCCCAGTGGCTCCAAGGACTACAGACCGGTGGCACTGACCTCCCACATAATGAAGACCCTGGAGAGACTAGTGCTGGAACAGCTGCAGCCCAGGGTCAGAACCCTCCTGGACCCCCCTTCAGTTCGCCTACCAGCCCCGGCTGGGAGTTGAGGACGGCATCATCTTCCTGCTTAACTGCATCCACACCCACCTGGACAGGCCGGCAAGCATGGTGAGGATCATGTTTTATGACTTCTCCAGTGCTTTCAACACAGAAGCTGGCAGCAATGCAGGTGGATGCCCCCCTTGTGTCCTGGATTGTGGACTACCTGACTGGCAGACCACAGCACGTGCGCCTGCAGTACTGTGTGTTGGACAGCTTGGTCAGCAACACTGGTGCCCCTCAGGGGACTGTCCTCTCTCCCTTCCTCTTCACCATCTACACCACGGACTTCAGCTACCACGCAGAGTCCTGCCACCTTCAGAAGTTTTCTGATGACTCTGCTGTGGTGGGATGTATCAGCGGTGGTGATGAGACGGAGTACAGGGCTGTGGTGGGTAACTTTGTTTCATGGTGTGAGCAGAACCATCTGCAGCTCAATGCGACAAAGTCAAAGGAGCTGGTTGTAGACCTACGGAGGGCCAAGGCACCAGTGACCCCGGTTTCCATCCAGGGGGTCAGTGTGGACATTGTGGAGGACTACAAGTACCTGGGAGTACACTTAGACAACAAACTGGACTGGACCAAGAACACTCAGGCTGTTTACAGGAAGGGCCAGAGCTGCCTCTATTTTCTGAGGAGGCTGAGGTCCTTCAACATCTGCCGGACGATGCTGAAGATGTTCTATGAGTCTGTGGTGGCCAGTGCTATCCTGTATGCTGTTGCATGCTGGGGCAGCAGGCTAAAGGTAGCGGATGCCAACAGACTCAATAAACTGATCCGCAAGGCCAGTGACATTGTGGGGGTGGAGCTGGACTCTCTGGCAGTGGTGTCAGAGAGGAGGATGCTGGCCAAACTACATGCCATCTTGGACAGTGTCTCCCACCCACTCCATGACGTGCTGGCCAAGCAAAGGAGCACCTTCAGCGGAAGACTCATCCCCCCAAAATGCACCACAGAGCGCCACAGGAAGTCATTCCTGCCTGTGGCCATCAAACTCTTTAACTCCTCCCTCTAAGGGTTAGTCTGTATGACCCTAGGTCAATAAACTGGACATTGATCATCTCTGCCATAATTGAATAATTGTGCAATATTCTGTGTACTACTACTGTGCAATATTAGTTTTCCCATGTTAGTTTTTCTTATTTATTGTTATTGATATTATATACCTCTATTACTCTCGACAGTACATGCACCTCTGCTTATTACTTATTTTGTTACATTGTATTATTATACTGTACTATCATCATCAACCGGTAAACCCACTTGGTACTTGACACTTAGTTTATCTTATACTTATACTGACCTGATACTTAATTTATTTTCTGACCTGTTTTTATAGTGTTTTATAGTGTATCATATTGTTTGCTAGTACTTTCTCCTGTGTGCACTGACGTAAAGGCGAGCTACTGTAACAAAGAGTTTCCTTACAGGGATCAATAAAGTATTTCTGATTCTACTTCTGATTCTGATTTGGTTCCTCGCTTAAAGCTCCCCCAGGAGCTCCCTCTCTCCTCCGAAATGCATTTAAGGTATTGGAACATCCTCAGCTATTTCTGGATCGTGGGCTGGAGGACAGAGGAGCAATGAAGGGGGGAAGCATAATTAGCAGAATGGAAAGCACCCATTGTCAAGAACCTTATCTTGGCTTATTTCATAACTATGATGAATCTGTCCTTGTGGTTCAATCTTTCCAAACTTGTGAAAGTTCCTGACCTTGCAAAGAATTAATTTCATTTTTATTTATATAGCGCCAATTCATAACAGAAGTTATCTCATTGCACTTTTCCTTATAGAGCAGGTCTAGACCATACTCTTTATAATATTATTTATTTAGAGAAGTTTGTGGAGTGTTTCCTAATAATATTGCCTAAAGGAAGCATATATAAGGCGAATACAATTGGTCCAAGCACAGAACCTTGCGGAACTCAGTGACTTTGGCGTGCTTGGATGATCTGATAGATAAGATTTAAACCAACTTAGTGCGGTTCCTTAAATGCCAATTAAATGTACCAGTCTCTGTAATAGGATGTGATGGTCAATGGTGTCGAATGCAGCATTAAGATCTAACAAGACAATTACAGAGACAAGTCCACTGTCGGATACAATTGGAAGGTCATTTGTAATTTTCACCAGTGGTGTCTCTTTGCTATGTTGCACTCAGCCAGGTTTCAGTAAGACAAAATAAGTCAATATGATACTCTGATATTAAATTGTTCACTAGTACAGCTTTAGATGACAGAGATCTGATGTTTGAGTCCACATTTAATTTTCCTATTTTGTTGCACTATTTCAGCGGTGGTAATTTTGTTTAGGTTTTTATGTATAGCTCCTCTTCTGTTAACTTTGGATTTTAAAGTGGTTGGGGGGCAGACACCATCACTAAGGAGTTTTGGGTGGGTAACTGCTCTGGAAGTGCAGAGAAGCATGTAGGACTGCAACTCTGCCTTCTGGTCTCAACTCTGGGTTGTCATGGTTTTGGTACGCTAATAAACTCGGCCAGATTTCTAGATATGAGAGCAGCTCCATCCAAAGTGGGTCTCTCCTAATCAGACCAGCTCTTCCCCAGAAAGTCTGTCACTTATCTACAAAGCCCACGTCATTTGCTGGACACCACGACAGCCAGCAGCGGAATGAAGACATGTGACTAAACATGTCATCACTGGTCAGATTTGGCAGGGGCCCAGAGAAAACTACGAAGTTCGACTTTGTCTTTGCATATGTACACACACCGATTCAACATTAATTTTAATGAACTCCGATTGGCGTAATCGGGAGTCGTTACCGCCGTCATGAATAACAGTCTTAATGTTTACGCTTATCCTTAGCCAGCAGTTTTAAATAGGATTCAGTGTCGCCCACTCTGGCCACAGGAATACATTTAACTATGGTCGCTGGTGTCGCTAACTTCACGTTTCTCAAAATGCAGCTGCCAATAATCAGAGTTGGTTTCTCAGCGGGCATGTCGCTGAGTGGGGAGAACTTGTTAGAAACTTGAACAGGTTGGTGGTGAACCGTCAGGGGATGGCTACCAGGAGCTACCTCTGGTCAGTCTGCATCGGCTACTGGGGGATAGCTAACTACAGCAGCTAATGATTGAGTTCCCATGGTGCAGAACCACATTTCCAATTCACTAAGCCTCGCCTCCAACACTACAAATATACTAAATTTATTACATGTACAATTAGCACTAAAGGAGGTAGTGGAATAGCTAAACATCTGACACACCGAGCAAGAGAGAGCAGGTGAGGGAGAAAGAGAAGCCATCGCTAGCTGCTAAGCTAAAGAATAGTAGCTAGCAAAACTGAATAATAGTAATAAAACTGTAAAACTTAAATCATGAAAATAAAGTATATCAAAACACTATTTAACTCACTGTAGCGGAATCGTGCTACCGTGAGTTCACTTGGCTCTGAGACACATGCTGAGACCATGCTTGCAGGCAATATTCTTTGTTTCTTTTTCTCCAAACACAATCTTTTCCTCCAGCATCAGCTGTTCCTCTGACTGCATCTCTGCTTTTTCCTCTTTGAATCCTGTGCACAGAAAAACCAGCCTCCCTGGCTGGCTGTCGTGGCTCGGGCTCTCTCAGGTCCAGCATGCTACTATATTTAGGGAGACCATAATTAATTAACCAATTTCAGCTGTGCCAATTACCTCTCCCTGATGCTGCTCACCTGAGCTACTCATACTGCAGCTGACAGCTACCCATACCCACCTCCACACTCACATGCGCACATATTTGGAATACAGACATACGTCATTTATAATTTCTCCTTGTAATCACTATTAGGCTTGGTCCATTTTTGGTTGTGAAATGGTTATAAACGGACAGTCTTATTGTTTCATCCTATCCGTGTCTAATAATGATTTGACTGGACCCCCCTTGGCTATAATTGCTTTTAAAATGGTTGCGAGCACTTAAGTGACATCATCTCCATGTCTGGGTAGACCCTACCAAACATATTTTAATTCATAATTTCCATTAAATCACACATGAGGCTCAAAATCCTTGTGTGTTGGGTAGAAATATAGTTTGATGTGAGATATATTTGCATAATTTACACCCATTTGGGCTAATTCTACAAAACATTATATTATTGTATATACGTACATAAAACATTCTAATCATAACCTGGATTATTGAATTTACAAACAGAATATCACTGAATGCAGATGCAAAAAATGTGTTGCTGCTATTACAAATGGTCCATGTACATTTGGTGTCTGAGCAGTTAAGTACATTTACACAGTTTATGTTAAGCTCTGCAGTGTGGAGCTGACACATTTTCAAAGATCACACACACACAATTACCATAATTAGCCTCCGGTATGGCTGGAGCATGTGTTAGGTGTCCTGACACAGGCAAGGCTACTGCTGTTCTCTCCATATGGATCTCATTACTGCACTAGAAAAATTACTACATTACATAGGTAGTACACATTCTCCATCAAAGCCAGATCTTTTCTTTGGTAAATTATATGCCCAGCTTCCTTGCTAGACAAAGAGAGACTGGGGGACCTTCTACATTGGATGAAGGTGGGCAATTGAAGATTGAAGACTGGCTTCTGGCCAGATTTGATGTATCACTGAAATCCATACTTTCATCTTTTGCTCTGATAACAAGATACAGTGCATCCTGGCGTTTAGATTTATAAATTCTGCTCCTGCCAAACACTGTTCATTTACTATTCTGCCTCTGTGCAAAAATACTGTCACATGAACTGTCTGCACAATGATTAATGTGATCATGTAAGGTATTACTCACAAGGATTTTAGAGCTTTTTATGTTAGGCTATTACGCTCTGGTGTGTGTGTTTATGTGTGTACCTGAGGTTTCAGGTTTACGTATGCTGCATAGCGCAAAGAGAAGACTCACAAGTGATGTACAAACAATGGAAAGTGAGTAATGTCTTTCTCAGCATGAAAGCTTACATGATAAGAAGCGTATGTCAAAGTGTTTGGTCGATTCTGTATCCTCCACGCACCGTGCGCATATCTCTGATACACAAGTTAATCATTCACATGTCTACAGGATTAAACACAGTCTGTTTAAATCGCAGCGTTACTGATACACATGTTAAATATAAAACAGTGCGCAGGGATGGAAATGGTAATAGAAGATTTTACTAAAAAAAATTACTGTTAATTTAAAGAAAGGTGTAAAAATGCACTCAGATTAAAGTAAAACATAGGTCAGTTAAAATGTAGTCTGAGCAAACGTTACTGCATTACATTTTTAAAAAGGGATACATGGATAGAACTATTAAATTAAAGACCACCTTTGTGCATTAACATATCAACGTATACACTAGTGGAACAATGTCATGCTGTTCCCGGGTGTGAACTGCACCACCAAGCCCTTATGTCCAAACCAACAATAAATTCCTTTTCTGTAGGCTCTATATGCATAATATAGCCACTCCACTCAACCTCTCTTGTCCCACTGCTCTCCTCAAATTCAAATAGTTTTCAACTGAATGAGTGCTCAGCAGCTATGACATGAGTTTTTACAAACAGCAGAAAGGTCATTCACATTCATCCACCTGTTTTTATGCACATTTTCAATTTGCGCATTAAAAAAACCTGAGTGGTCAAGATCACTAGTAAACAAATACAATGTGTATTGAGAGATGTAGACTTCACTACAAAATCGACTGTAGCTCGCATAGTTCTGAACTCCATTTTCATGAAATTTGGTTTGTTATAAACATGTGGAATTGAACATGATACTGGTTACTAGTTGGAATTAAATTCAGTTACTGGGAGCAGCTCTAATCAGCTCTATGCCAAAACATTATAACCTTCTGAATAGCCACAACTTCCACTGGAACATGCAGGCTCTAAAACTGCCTGGTTGCATGTTATTGTATTAATAATAAAATCAATTCATTAATAAAATAAACAAGAATACTTTTGTTCCCCAGACTCCAGTTAAGAGAAGAACATCCAGTCAGTTCATCTATTCACCCCGAGGCACATATGAAAACTCCACTTTTGTAGGCTGCACAGTTGCCAATACACGTCACAAATATTATAAATCTCAAATATTTCTTTTTTATATTCATTAATTCACTTTAGACACTGACACATACAATGCAATACTACAATACAAAAATATAATAATACAATACAACATACAATGTAGTGCATCAAGTGTTCGAGACCAATGTTCCTATATATAGTGCAGTCCATCTCTCTCCTCTCCTGTTGACCTTCCCAAAATGGCAAACACGCAGATGCACAGCAAACCACGAACTTGGTATGTACGTTTCTATATCTATGCTCTGTCCTACTGTGGCTGTGGACCTTTTGTTCCTTTCTCGCAGGTGTATCATGACTTTTTCATGTGACTTTTGGTCTTAGATGTGACTTGAAAACTAGCAAAGTGGTATAAAAATAAAAAAATACTCAAGTACAAGTAAAATGTTAGTTTTATTATTTTTGAATTTGAGAGTGTTACTGCTGTTGTTGATGAACATATCTGGACAGGGTTCCAAGTTGAATTGTGCATGTAGGAGAACTTCAATGATAAGAAATGAGACACTAACTCAGCAGATTCTCACTGAGTTCACATAGTTAGTTTGCCCTTTGCACCACTATAAATGAAAAAAAATAAATAAATAAACAAATATCTGCATTAAAAAAAACACTTGCTTATTGTTTGGCTATTTGGTGTTGCAAATGGTTATTTATTGATATTATTTCATATCAGAATATGTAAAAATGCATTGGGTATTTGGCATTTCTTACACTGAACAAACAATTTAACTATTAATAATATACAGTTTATTATTTCCTAAAAATAAGTTTTAAATTTGAGTGTAACATATTTTTACTTGCTTTGAGTGTGTGCCCCAATCTGCCCCCTGATTCAAGTAAAGCCAAAATCTTGATACCACAAAAAATGCCTCTGTTTTAAGTTGGTAAATCTACTCTTTTAAGCTCTAAATATCAGTGGATCTCCTGGTTTTTGCAGAATACCAATATATGAAGAGCTCGAGAACATAAAGTGCTGATTGTGTTACAGTTTTTTTAGTGTCCCCTATTCACAGTCTAAAAGTCCATTACAAACAAGTTCACATCAGAGAAGCAAATCAGCTTAAATGTATTCTGTGTCAGAGCTCTCGGTTTAGTAAAACATCCTCTAATTAGGTGGTAGGTGAAAATGGCTTGCCTTAGATTATTCAGGGAATGTATTTCTTATAAGTTATTGTGTGTATGGGAGGCTTATACTTATTCCTTCTTCTATGTATTTTGTTCATGCTCTTTACACTGAAACAAATCCAAAAACCTGAATGGCTGATGACCCCCAGAGGCTGTAATGTTCATTACTCAGCATTGTACAGTATAAAAGTGTTGGATGGAACAAAAACATACTGATAAATTTAACTATTCTCATTTCCCAGGAATAATACCTGTAGGAACCTGGTACTTTTAGTAGGTTTCAGCATGTGTGTGTGTGTGTGTGTGTGTGTGTGTGTGTGTGTACCTGTGTGACGCCTTCTCCAAACCTCATTAACACAACTTTTCAGATGCAGCACTTTTTTCTGTTTATTTTTCATGCTAAAATGGTAGGAGACAGTCTAGTGTGTGATATAATATTTTCAGAATAAGTGCGAACAAAGTGGAGTGCAAAATCTTAGAAATCTATGCAGGCTATTCAATAAGTGATTTAAACTGAATTTAATTTGTGTAAGGGGGTTATGTCATACATATGTATATGTAAACTATGCTTTATGGTTGGCATTGTGCTTTTTCTACCTCCAAGACAGTGTACTTGCATGAGGAATTGTTCAACAAAACAATATTATCACACAATCTAACATATTAAAAGGATAACATCAGCAAATTAGAATAAACTAAATTTCATGATTAATTATCTGCAATTCTGTATTTCACCTCAAACCTCAAACTGTGATAATTTCCCAGAAGTAACAATTTTAAAATCACAGCAAAACCTTCAACCCTACCGTTCAAACTGAAAATGTAAGGTTTGTCCTGAGTCTGGAGAAAAGGCCATTGTAAAATTGAGAGGTCTCATCATGTGGGAACCCTGAAAGTTTGATTAAAGTTTGTCACAATCTGCTCATTAGACTAGTATTTGTGTGTGTGTGTGTGTGTGATATGTTTGATCTAAAGGTAGCTTCAGAGGAAAAGTTACAAGGTCACCAATAACATTTGGATTAAACCTCTGAGGAATATGACTATCGACAGCAACTTTCATAGATGTTACCAATTTGTAGGTAAAGTGGACAACTTGGGGGGTCAGGGGCCCACCAAAGTCAGGGAATGCAATCATGATCATAAATTAATAATTAATTAAAATACACATAAATTACATACACTTCAGGAGGAAAACAAAAGAAGTGATCATTAGGAGGGAGAGAGAGAGATAGACCAGAAGAGAGCTCTGGCCACACTGTGTTGTGTTCTCTGTTCAGCTCGAATCATGTCCAGCTGTTTAAGCTCAGCTCAAACTAACTAGGACCCCAAACAACAAATACAATTAGATGAGATAGAACTTAATTGACGCCTATGACTATTCTGAGTCACTGCAACAGCAACGAGTTTTATGACACCGAAAAGAAAACGCTTAATATAAATAAAGCCCCATTTGGACAGGATTAACATTAGAGGAGGAAGTGGGGATTGAAATATTCACTGTGCTCCTCGGAAATTTAACTCATCATTTCAGACAGCATTTTACCCATTGTGAAATTACAGGATAAGGTCTGCAATAGACATGGACATTCCACACGCCAAAAGAGAAAGCCAAAAGTCTCCCCAGGGAGGCGCAGTGGGAAAGATCAACAGCATGAGGTGAATTTGAGTGAAAAATCCTACTCCTTCCTAGAGTCATAAGTTAGTAAGATCTTAATATGGAGACATGACACACAGTTTTATCATTCAGTGTGACTTACGTTTCCTGAGGATATCATTATCTCTGATGTCCTTTGTGAATAAACGTCCATGAATCTGTTCAGAAATCATAGAAAAAAGAAGCTATAGAACTTGCCTAAGAATCATTACATTGTGTCAAAGTAATCCAATGATAGTTGTCTGTACACCCATGAGTACAGGAACTGCTAATAGCTAATTCGACATACTTTTAATGGTGCCAGTTTGCCCAAATGTAAACAAATACAGGCTCCAATATGGGTATGGAAAGTATTCAGACCCCTTTAAATTTTTCACTCTTTGTTTCATTGCAGCCATTTGTAAAATCAAAAAAGTTCATTTTATTTCTCATTAATGTACACTCAGCAGCCCATCTTGACAGAAAAAACAGAAATGTAGAAATTTATGCAAATGTATTAAAAAAGAAAAACTGAAGTCTCACATGGTCATAAGTATTGAGACCCTTTGCTCAGTTTGAGTAGAAGCACCCTTCTGAGCTAGTACAGCCATGAGTCTTCTTGGGAATGATGCAGCTTTTCACACCTGGATTTGGGGATCCTCTGCCATTCTTCCTTGCAGATCCTTTCCAGTTCTGTCAGGTTGGATGGTGAACGTTGGTGGACAGCCATTTTCAGGTCTCTCCAGAGACCAATTGGGTTTAGGTCAGGGCTCTGGCTGGGCCAGTCAAGAATGGTCACAGAGTTGTTCCGAAGCCACTCCTTTGTTATTTTAGCTGTGTGCTTAGGGTCATTGTCTTGTTGGAAGGTGAACTTCCAATCTGAGGTCCTGAGCACTCTGGAAGAGGTTTTCTTCCAGGATATCTCTGTACTTGGCCGCATTCATCTTTCCTTCAATTGCAACCAGTTGTCCTGTCCCTGCAGCGGAAAAACACCCCCATAGCATGATGCTGCCACTACCATGTTTCACTGTTGGGATTGTATTGGGCAGGTGATGTTCAGTGCCTGGTTTTCTCTACACATACCTCTTAGAATTAACACCAAAAAGTTCAATCTTGGTTTCATCAGACCAGAGGATCTTATTTCTCATAGTCTGGGAGTCCTTCATGCGTTTTTTTGCGAACTCTATGCGGGCTTTCATATGTCTTGCACTGAGGAGAGGCTTCCGTCGGGCCACTCTGCCACAAAGCCCCGACTGGTGGAGGGCTGCAGTGATAGTTGACTTTCTGGAACTTTCTCCCATCTCCCTACTGCATCTCTGAAGCTCAACCACAGTGATCTTTGGGTGCTTCTTTACCTCTCTCACCAAGGCTCTTCTCGCACAATTGCTTAGTTTGGCTGGACGGCCAGGTCTAGGAAGAGTTCTGGTCGTCCTAAACTTCTTCCATTTAAGGATTATGGAGGCCACTGTGCGCTTAGGAACCTTGAGTGCTGTAGAAATTCTTTTGTAACCTTGGCCAGATCCGTGCCTTGCCACAATTCTGTCTCTGAGCTCCTTGGGCAGTTCCTTCGACCTCATGATTCTCATTTGCTCTGACATGCACTGTGAGCTGTAAGGTCTTATATAGACAGGTGTGTGCCTTTCCTAATCAAGTCCAATCAGTTTAATTAAACACAGCTGGACTCCAATGAAGGAGTAGAACCATCTCAAGGAGGATCAGAAGAAATGGACAGCATGTGAGTTAGATATGAGTGTCACAGCAAAGGGTCTGAATACTTATGACCATGTGATATTTCAGTTTTTCTTTTTTAATACATTTGCAAAAATTTCTACATTTCTGTTTTTTTGTCAAGATGGGGTGCTGAGTGTACATTAATGAGAAATAAAATTAACTTTTGATTTTAGCAAATGGCTGCAATGAGTGAAAAATTTAAAGGGGTCTGAATACTTTCCGTACCCACTGTAGAATGAAGCTTTTTGTTTGTTTGTTTTTTCTTTTTTAGTGGAACTTGTGACCAAAATGAGTCACTTTTAGAGATTATTGTACAATATTGCTGACAATCAAGGCCATAACTACAGGCTTGGAGAAAGCCTAGCTCATTCTCATTCACAGGTCATCAAATACTGAGGCATGCATAGGCTACTAATTACACAACCCTGGAGATTTTTTGTATCTTTATGATTCTTGGTTTAGGGATTTTATGTCAGCATACCATAGCCTATTCAAGTCAGAATCTGTTTTATTAGCCAATGCAAGCATACAAAGAATTAAAATTAAATAAATATTAAAATTAAATTGACATTTTAAAATCTACTTACAAAGTGGAATAGTAAAGGTTTTGAAATGGTATATAAAACTTAAAATGAAATATTGACTTTACAAAAGGAAATATGGACTGTGCTTTAGAACTTAAGCTTATGAAATATATGTTCGGACATGCCTGTAGGGGTCGCTCATTCCCCTCCTTGTGGGCGTGTTTATCTATTTCCGTTGGCCTGCACACCTTTACCGTCTCCAAAATCTCGGTAGACCCCTCCAGAACATCCGTCATCTCAGGCGTCCTAGTCACCTCCATCATCTCTGCTGGCCTGGCTGCCTATCGGAACACCGCCTCCTCTATCTCCGCCTCCTCCATATCTGTTGGTCCATATACCTCCAGCATCCTCCTACCGTCTTACAAGAGGCGAGCGGGGATGTGGCTAGTGACCAGCCGGACGGTGTGCTGTTGGCAGTGTTTACAGACGGAGTTAAAAGAGTTGTCTTTCATCTACTCAATACTGTTTTGTACAATTATTGGGAGGAGATCTGCTACAACTGTCAGATTAATCTCCCCAGCCAGAAACATCACTAGTGTGTGTTGGAAATCCCTGATTGTTGCCAATTTGACCAGCTTATGAAAAGACTCTGGCCCTCTTGAGTTCAAATTACATCTAAGCCGATGAAGCCAGAGTCCAAGGTGTTGCAGAGACTGTTCTACATCAACTGAAATCATTCGAGAGGTTCATGGATAAAATCAAAGAAAAGTATGACACCATGATCGGCAAGGACTTTGTCAAAGTAGTTCAAATTCATGGGGTTGGTGACTATTGGACAGGGTTAGAAGAGTAGAAAGTTTAGAGTATTGGGAATTTTTTTTATAAGAATAGATATAATAAGAGTTTTATAATAAGCAGTTTCAACAACTAATGGATCAGTATAAAATCCATCATTTTTCAACATTAAATGAGAAAGGCTAGTGCAGTGGAGCATTTTAACAGCTGTTAATTCACATAGATATGTTGACAGGGTCCAGGACCTTGTCGAAGCCTATAATAAGTCTCATCATAGATCAATAATGATGCCGCCCGCTGCTGTAAATAAAGACAATGAGGAAACAGTCTTTAACAACTTGTGAAAGCTAAAACAAGATAATAGTTTCTTTAAATATTGTTTGGGGGATACAGTGAGAATATCAAAACTCAGGAGATGTGTTCAGAAAAGGTTATGAACAAACGTTCACAGTGTGAATGAATCGGAGTTACAATTAGTAATTGTAGATAAAAACAAAGCGTTTAAAATAGAAAAACAATATTGTCCAGAAAAGGATCAGGACGTAAAAAGCTGTTTTTTGTAAAATGGTTGGGCCGGCCCGAGAAAAACACATGGCTCACTGAAAAAGACATTGTTGATGTGCAATAAAAAGGTGTACTCGATCTGCTTATGCGTTCACTTCTGAATCAAGTCATAGCCGTGTCAGAACAATGGAAAAGAATGGCTTTTATGTTATTTTGCCTAGTAATGCTTCAATACATGTATATTCAAATAAGATATGCGATACAGGACAAATTAGCAAAGTCAATCATTCTGAGCAAGCCATACAAGGTGGGGGTTATCGAGTTCCAATATCCCTGGGTCTGGACTAGTTTTTCCGCAGATGATGCTGATGTGACTGTCTATGATTCTGAAACACAGCAGACATTGACTATAACTCTGTTGGTTTTTACGATTCTCTACCTAGATCGATGGTTCGATCCCAGGTTCCCCCAGCCCCCCGTGTGTCACATTAGAGGTGTATGTGTGTGGTCTGTTTAGGATAACGGTGCCAAGTTAAAAAGGAGTTAGTTAGCATGCAAAGACTGTCTGTGTGGAGCATAACATAACTAACATCAACTTAGCGTGTGGCTAAATAATTAAGTCACAACAACAAAACACATCAGTTACGTCACATGTACAAAAGTTAAACAGTCCTTTGCTTAGCTATATACACTGTTACTCTATGCTATGCCCAGTTCTTACGTTACCCTTCCGTGGGAGGGAAAGAGAGGTGGCCTTGGTGCTGCCGTTAGCTGGCGGTCAGTCTGTTGTAGACAAGCCAAGCTAGGAAGATTGTGGTTCCACTGTTGGTGTCTGCTGGTGAGCAGTCTGTAGTGAGAGGGGGCCAGCCACGGCCGTCCACCGCAGTGAAGGATTCCAGGCGAAAGCGCGAACAAATGATCACTGACCTTTTTATTAACCTGGTGACATCCGGGTCACAGGTCAGACTGGCCAATGCTGCGTTCAGTGGCTGTCAGGATTGTGGGACAAAAGAGAATGCAGTCTCCTAACGAAAGTTCATTCCTCAAATTAATTCATTAATCTGTGGAGTCCCAACAGTATAACAATATTACAAATCTCATTTTTTGGCAGAAGAAACTACTTTAACCATAAAGGATGATTAGCTAAAAAACTGGGTTTTAACTCGGGGGACCCTTTTGAGAAACCACCAGTGTATAATTTCAGGAAACACTATGCAGCACATTATGCTGACATTCATGGCTGTAGTTACAATATGTTCCTGTATAGCGATATAGCAGATTTTCAGCTTATTGGAGATTCTTATGTGCCGCTCCTCCACTGTATAAATGTATCTGACGATGTTTTTTTGTATGCCCACTCTGATTTATGACAAATCCCTCTCTAAATCAATTATTGACGATATAGAGATAAAAAAAAAAAAAAAACGACCAACACCAGTATATACATTTCGCATACAGGAAAGTAATTGTCAAACTACACTTCAGACCTGTGAGGCAGCATTTTTAAGTGCAAATTGAAAAATGACACCAAAGATGATGGTTGATATGTGTCGTACTATATGAACCAAGCAGGTGGAGAATAATCGGTTTTATTGGGACAAGTACACAATACGGCCAATGGTTAGGAGGTATATTTGGCAATCTATTTAGGATAGTTGTGCCCTTCTTAAAAAGAGGATTTAGTTTGGCTAAGCCTCATTTAAAAACAGCTGCCACAAACATTGTAGGGGATGTGATGTCCAATATTGTGAGAACCACTGTATCTGGAAAACAGGAGGGAAACTAATGGTATACAGCCGAAGACCATTAAAAAAGCCCCCCGTAGGATGTGTGCGTAATCATTGTGTGCCAACAGACACAGGGCCTTTGGAGTTTTATATATTGGCTAGCAGAGAGGATTACTTTGATCTGAATGACACCTATTTGTATGCACCTGTGAGAATTGCAAATGCTGATGTACAAACCTGGCTAATGATACCAATGTTGGTTTTATAAACTACCCCGGATGCATCGTAGAAAAGGTTTCAGTCGTAGTCATCTGGACACTGTTTTCAGAATCAAGACGTTGATGGTTTCTCGAGAAGCGTAAAATGGCTGATTGTGTATTCAACAAATAACAACCCAAGGGGGATTTCATTGAGGCAGTGAAAGCCAGACATGGCTGCTCACGTAGAGTATGATTTGACTGTGGCACAGAAAATGTTGTTTTAGAGCAAAAGCAACTGTTTTCTAGGAGGGAAGGGAATGCTACAAACGTTTTGTTTGGCTCCAGTAACCACAACTAAAGGATAGGAGTGTTTCTGGTGTATTCTCAGAAAGGAGAACATGCAATTCTGGATGAATTTTTTCAAAGGCCTTAAGGACAGTGATCAGTTTTCAGGAGACTTTTCTGATTGTGCCCTGGTCCAGTTTTGCTTCATGCATTTGGTGCAGTTAAGTTGAAACTATTTTGTTGTACTGCGGTTTAGGCCAACTTGCTCCCAAATCCTCTCTTTCCCTCTTGTTCTGCCCTTCCCATCTTTGAAGAAAAATATTATAATATCAGATAAACTAACATTAGAAACAATAGCATTAGCAAAGACTGTAGCTTCCATTTTGATTCTGGATTTTGGCCTAATGTATCCAGTATAGCAACCAACACAAATGCTATTATTTACCCCTCCCCCCAAGACAAACAAATGTGTCTTAACTGCAATTAAATGAAACAGCCTTTAACAATAATTATTTTCTTCAACTTAAAAAGGAGGAACTTGACAACCTTGTGGAATGCTCATCAAATCAGAAAGCAGCAAAACAAAAATATGCCATTTGTATGGTGCAGAGAATCACTTATTCCCCTGTAGTGATAATGCCATTCAGTATTGTGAGGAAGAATGCCACAAGCTCACGTATCCATGTGATAAAACAGTTTTTCAGTTGTGCTGTATTTTGATGGAGGAGAATGAGCTTCAACCCCCTAAGAACACTGAGGACGGCAAGGACCTGTACCTGAAACTGAGGCAGGAAATACTTGATATGCGTTAATGTCAACAGCATGGACAACACTCAAAAAGAAAACAAAGTAGAACAAAGCTGCAAGCAGCCTATACAAGTGTGCAAGCCAAATCAATTATACTGATGTTATGACTTGTGAATTGGAAAAAAATAACTCCTGAACAAATTGCCATAAAATTAAGGCGACTCTGTGGGTGACTCATGTCAAAATTAAAACTGATGTTTCTCTGCCATTTTGTAACTCATCTGCAAACTTTTGGTGTCATTGTAATCGCCAGACATTACTGGAAAAACTTCCTTATAGGAACCAAAGTCATGTGAGCAACTTTTGATGTTCATATGGTCATGTATGTCGTATGTGCTGTGTAGTGGTATGTGGACCCAAAAGCAGATGAACAGGAAGCAGTATCAGGGTGAAGTACCCGGATGACTACAGTGTTTATTGGGTGGTGGTATGCAGGCAAGTACAGGCAGACCGGTAATGAATAGACAAAAGGCAGATAGGTTACCGGCTGGCAGTGGTGGAAGCAGGGGAGTGAGTCCAAGGTGGCAAACAGTTCACAAGGTAGCAGGCAAAATACAAGCATAGAGCATAAATCTCATGAAGAATGTTAATTCTGAAGTTGAAATGAAGTTTCTAGGACAAATGGTACAAGAGTAGATAGAAAACAAAGAATAGCAAAATAAATGAGAAAAGAGAACTATAGAGAATTCTGGCTGTTGAAAGGCTGACGTTAAACTGAATTGCTGGCTTTAAAAATTGAATAATACCAATAACGTATGAAAGGTGTTGAATATTTTAAGGTGAAATGATGTCTGAGTGCTGTGTGTGTGTGTACAAATTAGCTCATCTCAGTCAGCTGTGTGTCTCCCCTGAGATCCAAGGTTGCCATGGTGATGGTAACTGTGTGTGACTCCTGGCCCAGAGAGTTAATATCAGAGATTTTAGCTGAGGTGCACCTCTCAAATTCCTGCTTCTAGCTCAAAGACCGTAACTCCCACCGCCAAAGTTATAATACTGTAAGAGAGAGGACAATCTGCTGCAGACATTGTGTGAGATTTGTGTGTGTAGTTTCAAAAATGTGGGAATGAGAGCAGGTTAGAAAGTTTGCTGTTTCTGCCTCCCTCCTGAAAATTCTGCTCAGTTTATATGAATGTCTATACGGCAGTTGGCTGTCACTGCTGTCACTTTGAAGCTGACTTTACAAAGTGTGTGAGTCTGTTTGATCCCACAGTAACATGTCTGCGACCAGTACAAGTTTCCCTACATGTTCAGAATCAGAAATACTTTATTGATCCCTGAGGGAGACTCTTGTTACAGCAGTTTGTGGAGACTGACCGTCAGCGGGACCAAGATCATGGAGCAGGTAAGATGTAGAGGGTCTGGCTCCGTGGTGGAGTGGTAGTAGACAGGCAAAGTGGAATTGTCAGAGACAAGTGAGGTGAAAGTGGCTGGAGAGGCAGGCAGGCTGACAGGAATCCAGGCAACGACAGGCGCTGTGATCACCGGTACAGGATAATCCTTAAGGCAGAGCAGAAAAAGGATCAAAAAACAAGGTACTTAAGTCTGCGGAGCCTTGATGTAGCTGTCATACAATGTACTGGGACGATCTGGCATTGGTGTAGTGGGAGAGCCTGGTATATGAGCTGTGGAGACTGATGGGTTGATAGAAGACAGGTGTGCTTGTGATCAGCAGCAGGCGGGAAACCATGGAGCCAGACCAGAAGACACCCACACACACACACACACACACACATCTAAAGACGAGCCGGGGACATACAAGAAACACAAGGGGAGAAGAGCACCAAAACGATTAATTCATCTAAGCCATCAACCTGTCTCTTAGACCCCATTCCAACTAGGCTGCTTAAAGACACCTCTTTACTGGATATGATCAATCTGTCTTAACAGACTATGTACCATAATCCTTTAAAGTAGCTGTAATTAAACCACTTCTAAAAAGCCTACTCTTGATCCACTCTTATCTAAAGATATAGTTACTCTAGATAGCATTGTCCTGGCCTCCAGCAGCACTGTAAGAAACCTCAGAGTTATCTTTGATCAGGATTTATCCTCCCCACATGAAACAAACTTCAAGGACTGCCTTTTTTCAGCTATGTAACGTTGCAAAAATCTGGCACATCCTGTCTCAAAATGATGCAGAGAAATTAGTGCATGTATTTGTTACAGCCGTGAATCTGTCTGTAGAAGTGTCCCCGGAATTGGAAGTAGGTTGTTTTAAGACAGATGTCTAATAGTTTGCAGATGTGTTCAGGTGTAAGCTTGGTCCTTTCCTGCAAGGTGGAGTCCTCCTGCAGTCTTCTGCTCACCGCTGTCACTGCCTCTGAGGTCGGGATGCAGGTGAACAAGGACACAACATCATAGTAGTCAAATTATACTGTAGTCAAATGTTTGGCTACGTTGTATGTGATGGAATCTGGGCTACACATGATGGGTCTGAGTGGAACATTCTCTTTGTGAATTTTGGGAAGGCCATAGATGCAAGGAATGGCTTCCCCAGGGTATAGTCTGTAGTACAGTGGCCTGTCTATCACCTCCTCCTTCTCAAGCTTCTGTAGACAGTCTATAACCTTCTTCTTGTAGCCATTGGTTGGATCTCTTTTAAGTTTTTGATATGTGGTTGTGTCTTCAAGAAGGTTGTTGACCTTGGTTTCATAATCGGCTGTGTTCAGAATCACAGTGCAGCGACCCTTGTCTGCTGGTAGAATGTTTATGCTGTGATCCTTCTGCAGTGCTGAGAGTGCCCTCCTCTCTTCGGATGTAATGTTAGAAGGAGGCGGTTTGGCACTCTTTAGTGTTGCTGTGTCCAGATGACTATGACTGAAACCTTTTCTACGATAGAACACTCCTGGACGAATGAGGGACTACACCGTCCTATTGGCTCCATTACTAAAACTGACAGTATTTTTCCTATAGCTGTCATTCTATTATTATTAATTTATTAATATTAACACCACAATTACTATTCTACGTGGTCTTTGCATTGAGCCTCCCTCTACCCCCACCCCACCCTCCCCCAAACCCCTCCCCCTCTCATTTCTTGGTGGTATTTGCATTGTGCTAGAGGAAGTATTGGGGGGGAGGCCAGGAATCACTCAAAGTCAGAGACCATCCAAAAAGTGTGTAGAGCCTTTTTGGTTAACACAGTCAATGCTTAAGATAATCCAGACCTCAGATAGTGATGGAGATGTAGGCATTGTGCACACAGGAAAAAGAAGAATCAATTTAGCCGTTGAGCAGGTCACCATTGTCTATGTTAAAGCTAATACTGGGGCTCAGTTCAAGGTCAGGACCTTCTTTTAGTCCCTAGTGAAGAGCCTACACTACCAGATGGTGTCACTATTGAGAAGGATCTCATCACTATCCCTAATAAGGGAGGTCAAGGTTTGTGCCAATCCCAATTGCCACCACAAATAATCAGGACATTACCTTAAGCCAGCACACAGTTCTTGGTCACCTACAAACATTTGAGACCACTTATGCTGTTAGAACAGTTAAACATAGAGGAGAGAGGAAAACAACAAGAAAGTAAACAAAGTAACATGGTACCAACTGAAGTGGGAAATCAAGGGAACGGTGACAAGATAAAAACACAGAAGCCGACTCACTCGGATCCCCATGTCAACCTCATTCACTTAAGTGATGTCCAAAGAGAGACTGTGAGACCGTTACTGAGAGAGGAGTGTCACACATTTGCCTACAATGAAGATGACATAGGCTCGATTCCTTCCTTCCTCCACATCATTCTACATGACACCACCCCAGAAAAGACATACATGTTGGTTCCAAAGCTGCTACACCAGGACGTCAGAGAATATTTACAGGACCTACTGAATCTGGGTTGGATAACTTAGTCATGACCATGTCCGCCACATGAGAACTGTGTTGCAAAGGTATCAGAAACACAGGGTGAAGCTCAGTTCACGCAAGTGTGAAGTGTTTAAAAGGAAGATAAGATTTCTGGGGCATCTGGTGTCTGGCGAAGGCTATACTATGGACCCGGTTGAAGTGGTCCTAGTGCAAGCATTAAAGGAGAGGCTGCCCAGTTCGAGATTTGAGAAAAATGCTTGGATTTCTCTCTTATTACTGAGCATACATACCAAACTTCTCCAGAATAGCAATGAATAATGAAGACCCTGGAGAGACTGGTGCTGGAACAGCTGCGGACCATGGTCAGACCCCTCCTGGACCCCCTTCAGTTCGCCTACCAGCCCCAGCTGGGAGTTGACAACGCCATCATCTTCCTGCTGAACCGCATCTACACCGACCTGGACAAGCCGACAAGCACAGTGAGGATCATGTTTTTTGACTTATTCAAGTCAATTCAATTTTATTTATATAGCGCCAATTCATAACAGAAGTTATCTCAATGCACTTTTCCTATAGAGCAGGTCTAGACCGTACTCGCAAGGAAAAACTTCCTTTAAGAGGGCAGAAACCTTGGACAGAACCAGACTCAACGGTGGGCGGCCATCCACTGCTGCCGTGTTAGGTTTTGAGAGCGAAAGAGAGACAGAGAGAGAGGTTTTGAGAGAGAGAGAGAGAGCTGGAAGCGATGGCTGGACTGGCTGGAGAAGCTGGCAGCGATGCAGGTGGATGCCCCCCTCGTGTCCTGGATTGTGGACTACCTGACTGGCAGACCACAGCACGTGCGCCTGCAGCACTGTGTGTCGGACAGCGTGGTCAGCAACACTGGGGCCCCTCAGGGGACTGTCCTCTCTCCCTTCCTCTTCACCATCTACACCACAGACTTCAGCTACCACGCAGAGTCCTGCCACCTTCAGAAGTTTTCTGATGACTCTGCTGTGGTGGGATGTATCAGTGGTGGTGATGAGTCTGAGTACAGGGCTGTGGTGGGAAACTTTGTCTCATGGTGTGAGCAGAACCATCTACAGCTCAATGTGACAAAGTCTAAGGAGCTGGTTGTGGATCTACGGAGGGCCAAGGCACCAGTGACCCTGGTTACCATCCAGGGGGGTCAGTGTGAGTCAATAAAGTATTTCTGATTCTGAGAGGGGGGAGGCACAATGCAAAGACCATGTAGAATTTCTTTTTTTTTTTAAATAGTAGAATAGTAATTGTAGTTTGTATTAATAAGTTAGTAATTAGTAATAATAGGAATGACAGCTATAGGAAAAATAATGTCAGCATCAGTAACAGAGCCAATAACAACAACTGTAGTAGCAGTGGTCAAGCAGGAACACGGGGGCAGCAGGTGGCCCACAACCGCAGATCCAGTCTCTGCAGCTCCGGAGGCAGAAATACCTGCTGAAAAAGCGACAGAAGGAGTTACTTATCCAGTGCTTTCAACACCATCCAGCCAGCCCTGCTGGGAGAGAACAGGTGGATGCCCCCCTCATGTCCTGAATTGTTGGCTACCTGACTGGCAGACCACAGCACGTGTGTCTGCAGCACTGTGTGTCGGACAGCATGGTCAGCAACACTGGGGCCCCTCAGGGGACTGTCCTCTCTCCCTTTGTTCTACATTGCAATGCATCCCAGGAGGGATTGGGAGCAGTCCTTTATCAGAGACAATATGGCAAGATGGTAGTAATCGAATATGGCTCCAGATTGCTGACTTCAGACTATCACATGCACTTAGGGAAGTTAGAATTCTTAACTTAACTGGGTGATTGTCAACCTAAAGTGATATTTTTGCATTTTGCAGAAAATAGTAGCACTGGATGTGATTCTGTGCACCGCTACACATTCCTCCAGAAACTTTTACTCATTTAACAAGGCATTTAATATAGCAGTTGCTTGACTTTTGTCACTTGGGAGCTCACCAAGCCAAATGTATAAGTCTGTTTGATTCCATAATTAAATGTCTGCGACCCAAACCCATTTTCCTACTTTTTGATCTATAAAATATGTATGTGGAAGAATACGGTTTTTGTCCTCTGCACTCTAGCAATGATGTCACACACTAACTCTGAACATTTCATCAAAACTTTACTTCAGAAAGTTGAATATTTTGAAGTTTTAATGGGATTTGAAAAGTTGAATAATAACTAGAATGTACGAAAAATGTGGAACATTTAGATTTTGGAATGGAGTTTCTAGCTGAAAGTATGAATGAATAAATAAGAGTTGAAAAAGTGGGTAAATGTGGAACATTCTGTTCATTCATTTGAATGCGAAAAATGTCCAGGAAAACCTTGAATATTTTGTAAAGATATGAATGAGAAAAGTAATAGTGGGAATGTCCTAATTGAGCTGAATATTTTGATGTTTGAATGAAGTTTCTACATTGAAAATGTGGAAGAAGTTGAATCCCAAAAAATGCGGCGTAATAATAATAGTAATAATAATAATAATAATTTAGATTTTTTGGAAAAGAACATATGTTGTGAGCTAGAGAAGCAATTTCTGAAGAAATTGCAGGTTTGAATGCTGGCTGTTGAATGATACATGTTGAATAATATCAATAATGTATGAGAAATTTGGAATATTTTAAGGTTTGTTGAAAAAGCTGAAGCTAAACTCAATTGCTGGCTTCAAAAGTTGAATAGTATCAATAATGTATGAAAGATGTGGTAAGGTTTGAATGGAGTTTTGTTCAGAAAGTATGAATAAAAAGATAAGCGTAGAAAAATGCATGAAAAAGTGTAGGAAGGAATATGAATAATTGTGAAAGTGGGAATGATCTGAAGGATGCAAAATATAGTGTGAGACAGGAGCTGAACTGCATGACTTGACTAATGGCAGGGAGCTAAACTGGAATGAAGTCTGTAGTTGAAAGTATGAACAAGTAGATAAACCTTAATAAAATACTTGAAAAAGTTTGAAAATTTCTAAGACCTGTGTTTGTGTGTGTCTCTTTATTTGTGTCTGTCTGTACGTGTGTGTTTTGTGTATCAGTAGAAATCATTAGAGAGATAGAAAAAACAGTTTGAGTTGAGTTAATTAGGTCAGTTTGACACACAATCAGCTGAGATCCAAGATTGCCATGGTGATGGTAACTGCTGTAAGTTGAATATTTTAAAAAGTATGAAAGGTAGAAAATAGTTGAATCATAGCATAAATGTCATTAAGACCTAAACATTTGACAGGCAGACAGGCAGAAAGAAAGACAGGAAGTGTGACAGACAGACAGAGCGAGAAATACAGACTGAGTCACAGAAAGAGATGTGTGTGTGTATGTGTGTGTACATGCCTGCTGGGACACACATATATTCATACATGTTTTTCTCCTATACTGTATGGTTTAAAAATCCATTAGTTGAGTGCTGGGATTTCCTACTATAAGTGAATGGACTTCAGACTTCTGTTTGTGTGTCAAACTGCACTAAATACATCATCTTAATCAGCTGTGTTTCCCCACTGTAGTGAGAACAGGGGGGTGAATGTCTCCCCACATTCACAAACACACAGCAGCATAATTTACGACCCACTGGAATTCCATGGGGGGAGGTTTGAATAAACTCTGCTCAGACCTCTGACTTTTTCACCTCTCAAACACTAAAGGTGGCAATTTGGATACTTGCCAGACAAGACCAGAACTTTCCACCTCAGAGGAAAGACATGACTTGTCATGCGATGGAGCAACAGCAAAATTTAAAGATTATAAATTGACTCTCTGGATTAGTTTAACTAAAGAAGGAGAAACTAAAAAAAACATATTCTCCTCCCTTATCTGTCTCACAGAAACACGTCACACACACAAACAAACAC
Organism: Siniperca chuatsi; assembly: GCF_020085105.1. Taxonomy (NCBI): domain Eukaryota; kingdom Metazoa; phylum Chordata; class Actinopteri; order Centrarchiformes; family Sinipercidae; genus Siniperca; species Siniperca chuatsi. The sequence goes on along the minus strand of NC_058056.1, from coordinate 4,115,587 downwards.
ACACACACACACACACACACACACACACACACACACATGCAAACCAACACACTCTTTCTTCTCTCACCTCCTGATGTGGTCACCAACTGACCAACAGACAGAAGTCTCTGCAACCATCGCCATTATGAATCTGTTTAATATTGTAGCTGTTATACTGTATTAAGCAAACTGTATTGTTTAACCTTATGCCACTCATTAGTAGTGTTAAAAAACTGTATTTTGACAGTAAGAGTCTCAGGTAACTGGTTGAATGATCTGCTGGAATAGTTGTTGGTTGAATAATTTTTTTCTGAATGTTTTATTACCACTATGCTATTTTTATGTCTCAAATCATGATTGTATGGCCATAGTGATGTTTGAGTATGTGATATTTTGTACTAAAAACCCCAAGCCGCTGGAAGCCAGCCAACTTTGAAAGCAAAGTGGTCAGAGTATTCTCTACATGATGTTTAAGTAATTTCAGAAAACAATAACAGTTTCATCAAGTAAACTATATATTACAGTTCACAAAGCCCTGAACACCACTATAAACCTTAACCTCCTGCACGTTATCTTATGGGCAAGGATTTTCTGGTGACATTGTCTCAGGCAAATTCACTTCAGAAAGGTCAGTGAATGTTTGAGCAAATACATTCTACCACCATAATCCTTTCCAATAGTTGTGTTCACATTACAAACCTCTCTGTATTTACAGCATGTGCCATCAATGTGTGACTGAGGGCTGACATGTTTTGTATTACTATTATGCATGTTGCATCCATGCCACCTGCTCATTTAAGAGCCTTATTCTTTGGGCCCTGCATGACATGTTTTGCAGCAGTTCTTTGCCTCTTTTGTAATACATCTATAAATATATATATGCAATGAAATAGTGAATGGTAGAGGCACACAATTTGGTATGTTTGTAATAAATTTATAAAATATGACCTGGTCAAGTGATTTGGCTAGGTGTAACACTTAACCCCTGATGATTATCAAAATGGTTGACATTAGTTAGTTAATCTCATTTTCAATTCATTTCATTTTCTAAATTGACTGTATATTAATTGTCACACAACAGTAAAAGATACCCATTAATAGTTTTCCAAAGTGTCGTCTTGAGGTGTTTTGTTTTGTCCATCTAATGGTCCAAAACTCAAAGATGCTCAATTACCATGATTTAAAACAGAAAGTAGCAAAATCCTTATATTTGAGAGACTGGAACTATTTTTGGTTCAAATAAAAATGTTTTTGACTTAAAGCAGGGGTTTTCAAAGTCTGAGACTGTGGGCCTCCCTTCAGACAAAGCTTGGAAAAAGGCACGCTCATGGGATCATGATTTTGTTATTTGATCCCATGGACACTCAACAATTAAGCCAAGATAGCCTAATATTGCTGTTTGACATACCTTTTTTATGGATTTGCAGTCTAAAGTTATGTCCTAAGGCATTTATTAGTAAAATTTTTACCAAATCATTTGGGCTATTCTATGTGATCTCCTTTTGATAACTAATGTAATAACTAATGCAATATTGTTTCACTTCCATTCAGTGAGAAACTGAAACTGTTTGGAGCCCCCGTGGGGAGGCCCGCCTCCCACATTGCAAACCTCTGACTTGTTGCCAATTACTTTGACCAGTTAACAAATCCAGTGAATTAAGTAATTGTTTCAGCTCTTAAAAAAAGATTTAAACTTGCATTGTCATCATTGGCCAAATCAAATCAGCATAACATTTAATACACTTGATGTTAAGTGATTACAGTTTTTACTAGACCCTGACCAAAAAAATTGGCAAGGCCACAAATATCAGTAAGAAATCCCAGCACAGAAATTCTAAAGATATATTTGTACAAATTTAGACAGTGTCACCTTTACATAGATTGTCAACCAGAGAACGTTTGACAAGTTCATTTTTACATGACAAACGTTCCATTCAGTATACAGCTTGGTGAAAATGAATTAGAAAGAAAAAAATGATGAGGGAACTTTGTCAACAATGTTTGGTTATGTTATGATTTATGTAAAAAAATATGTGTAATATGTATAGGCTGATATTACCTGATTTAAAAAAAGTATTTGTTGAACTAAGGTTCATACTGTATGTTGCAACTTACCAAGTACTCCTTAATGAAGCTTTCAGGATTTTCATTGAGGTATACACAAATTGCTTTGAGGACACATTCTCGTCATGTTTCAACAGCAGGATTCTGTGGGAGACAAACAAACCTTCACAATCTACACATCCCTATACAAAATATGCCATGTTCCCATTACTCATACACAATTTTTGGCGAGGTAAAGAAACAGGATCAGGGAGGTAAAGCCAAACAGGGGCAGAGATTTATGGAGATATACATATATGATAGAGTGATAAAGATGATGACACAGGGGCAAGTGCCCAAACTACACCATTAAATTTAACTTTCTACCTCCAGCTTCATTAACTGGTTCATTGGGACATGAATATGGACATATGGCCACTTTTTTAAATCATGAAAAATATAGAAATATTAAAGAATAAAGAAAGTTAAAAGATTTAAATTTAAACAGTAGTGACACAGGTGAATTCTGCATTTACCTGAAACACATCAAGAGTGTTTAGTATAATAAAATCAAAATTTAATTTCAAGCTGAAAAGCAGTGTTATACCACATGAGGTTCCAAAACCTCAGAGTCCACTGACTTTTGGCCATGTGGGTTAAGTTAAGCTAACATTATTCCTGGGGCCAGAGCGAGCGACAATGAATCCTATTTAAAATTGCTGACTAAGGATAAATGTAAATACAGTAAGATTTTTATTCATGTTAATGGTAACGACTCCCAATCTGAGGTCACTAAAGTTAATGTTGAGTCGTTGTCAGAGTCTGTGTCATATGCAATGTCAGACAATGTCAGTTGTTTTCTCTGGGCCCATGCTAAACCTTCATTCCACCGCTGGCTGACTTGGTGGTGTCTAGCAAACGATGTGGGCTTTGTAGATAATTGGCGGACTTTCTGGGGAAGATCTGGTCTGATTAGGACCACTTTGGATGGAGCAGCTCTCATCTAGAAATCTGGCTGAGTTTATTAGTGGACCAAAACCATGACAACCAAGAGCTGAGACCAGTAGGCAGAGTTGCAGTCCTACAGGCTTCTCTGCGCTACCAGAGCAGTTACCCACCAAAAACTCCCTAGTTAAAAGGTTAACAGAAGAGGAGTTATACATAAAAACCTAAACAAAATTACCGCCACTAAAATAGCACAACAAAATAGGAGAATTAAATATGAATTTCTATACATGAGATCTCTGTCATCGAAAGCTGTATTAGTGAACAATTTAATATCAGAGTATCATACTGACTTATTTTGTCTTACCTGGCTGGGTCATGAAGAATATGCTAGCCTAAATGAATCCACTCCGCCCAGTCATATTAATACTTATATTCCTCGAGGCACTGGCCGATGAGGTGGAGTTGCAGCCATCTTCGACTCAAGCCTATTAATCAACCCTAAACCTAAACTAAATTATAACAAATTCGAAAGCCTTGTTCTTAGTCTTTCACACCCAACCTGCAAAACACGACAACCAATTCTATTTGTTATTGTGGACTTACTCCTGGTCCTTATTCTGAATTTTTATCTGAATTCTCAGAGTTTTTATCAAGTTTAGTCCTTAAAACAGATAAAGTAATTATTGTGAGTAATTTCAATATTTATGTGGACGTTGAAAATGATATGCTACTTTCAGCCCCTCTCAAATTGACCATCTTGTTGATAGTGCTGCAGGCTCACTACGAACGACACTCGATTCTATTGCCCCTCTAAAAAAGAAGATAATAAAACAAAGAAGATTAGCTCCATGGTATATCCCCCAAACCCTGCAAATTAAAGCAAACATCGCGAAAACTTGAAAGGAAATGGCGTTCCACCAATCTGGAGAAATCTCGTTTAGCCTGGCAAGACAGTCTTAAAACATTTCGGAAAGCCAGTGGAAAATAATAACAACCCCAGGTTTCTTTTCAGCACTGTAGCCAGGCTGACAGAGAGTCACAGCTCTACTGAGCCATGTATTCCTATAGCACTCAGTAGTAACGACTTTATGAGCTTCTTTAATGATAAAATTTTTACTATTTGAGAAAAAATTCATCATGTCCTGCCCTGATTTATCTTCAAACACAGGACCCTTAAAAACAGCTGAAAAACATAAATATATATATATATATTTAGACTGCATTTCTCCTATTGACCTCCTTCAACTAACTTCAATGATCTCTTCATCTAAGCCATCAACTTGTCTCTTAGACCCCATTCCAACGAGGCTGCTTAAAGAAGTTTTACCCTTAGTTAGCACTTCTTTACTGAATATGATCAATCTGTCTTTATTAAAAGGCTATGTCTTTTAAAATAGCTGTAAATTGAACCTCTTCTTAAAAAGCCCACTCTTGATCCAGGGGTTTCAGCCAACTATAGACCTATATCTAACCTTCCCTTTGTCTCTAAGATCCTTGAGAAAGCAGTCGCCAATCAGTTGTGTGACTTTCTCAATAACAATAGTTTATTTGAAGATTTTCAGTCAGGATTTAGAGTGCATCATAGCACAGAGACAGCACTGGTGAAAATTACAAATGACATTTTAATTGCATCAGACAATGGACTTGTCTCTATACTTGTCTTGTTAGATCTTAGTGCTGCATTCGACACATCCTATTACAGAGACTGGAACATGTAATTGCCATTAAAGGAACCACACTAAGCTGATTTAAATCCTATCTATCAGATCAATCTCAGTTTGTACATGTTAACGGTTAGTCCTCCGTGCACGTCAAAGTTAGTCACGGAGTACCACTCTGTGCTTGGACCGATTTTATTCACCTTATATATGCTTCTTTTAGGCAATGTTATTAGGAAATATTTCATTGTTGTGCGGATGATACCTAATTATATATATTGATCAAGCCAGATGAAACTTCAGCTGAACTTCATGCATGCCTTAAGGACATAAAAACCTGGATGATCTGCACTTTTCTGATGTTAAACTTTGACAAAACTGTTGTTATTGTACTTGGCCCCAAACACCTCTGAGACACATTATCTAAAGATATAGTTGCTCTAGATGGCATTGCCCTGGCCTCCAGCACCACCATAAGGAACCTCGGAGTTATCTCTGATCAGTATTTATCCTTTAACTCCCACATGAAACAAAATTCAAGGACTGCCTTCTTTCACCTACGTAACATTGCAAAAATCAGGCACATTCTGTCTCAAAATGATGCCAAAAAACTAGTCCATGCATTTGTTACTTCTAGGCTGGATTATTGCAATTCCTTATTATAAGGCTGCCCGAATAAGTCCCTAAAGAGTCTCCAGTTGATCCAGAATGCTGTGGCACGTGTAATGACAAGAACTAGGAAAATACATCACATTTCACTAATATTAGCTTTTCTGCACTGGCTCCCTGTAAAATCCTGAATAGAATTAAAAACCTACAAAGCACTTAATGGTCAGGCACCATCATATCTTAAAGATCTCATAATATCTTACTACCCTACTAGAACACTGCACTCTCACAATACAGGGTTACTTTTGGTTCCTAGAGTCTCCAAAAGTAGAATGGGAGCCAGAGCCTTCAGTTATCAAGCTCCTCTCCTCTGGCAGCAGGTCCCAGTTTGGGTTTGGGAGGCAGACACCATCTCCACATTTAAGAGTAGGCTTTATACTTTCCTCTTTACAAAGCTTTTAGGTACGGCTGGCTTGGGTGAGTCCTGAACCACCCCTTAGTTATGCTGCTGCTGCTCTCTCCTGTAGTTTTGTGCTTTCTCGTCTCTCTCTTCTCTCTTTCTGTCACTTTCAGCAGGTATTTCTGTCTCTGGAGCTGCAGAGTGTGGATCAGTGATTATGGTCCACCTGCTGCCACATGTTCCTGCACGTCTTATTACTATTATTATCATTATTATTCCTATCATGTTCATTCCTAATATTAATATTACCACTACCATTACATTAATATTATTTTAACATTCTAGGTGGAATTTGCATTGTGCTCCCCCCCACCAAACCAACATGGCAACGGCAGATATATCCAACATTGAGTCTGGTTCTGGAAAGGAAGTTTTTCCTCGCCACTGTCGCCAAGTGCTTGCTCAAGGTGGGATTTATTGGGTCTCTATAAAATAAATAATATTATAAAGAGTACAGTCTAGACCTACTCTATAGGAAAAGTGCAATGAGATAACTACTGTTATGAATTGGTGCTATATAAATAATATTGAATTTAACTGAATTTACCAATTAAAACCTAATCAAGCTAAAATTATTAACTACAGAACTATTAAAACTCCTACAGATTAAACTTGAAATTTCTTTTGTGACAGATTCTAACACTTTCAAGAGAAACATGAACGAGGGCACATCATTTAATTTCAATCATTTCAATCAGCGATGCAAAGCTTTTCAAATCTAAGTTCAAAGTATATGACAGATCGTACAAAAGTCAAAAATGCTCATCGTCTGATGGCGTACATGCACCTTTTTGTTAATATTGTTTAATTATTCATGTACTTCCCAAAAAAATTTAAGAATGGCAAAGTATTGAGGAGAAGGCTTTCATTTGTGGTTGCATTACGCGCATGGCAGAGCTCGGCACAGTGGCGGCTCGTCCAAGGTGTCCTTGGCCATGTCCAAGAAAGTTTAGAAAATGCGTTGGGACAATCTTTATTCAGTTCAACCCTGCAGTGCTTTTTAAATATCTTGATTACACATATTCAATTCAGCTTTTTACTATTACATTAACAAGACTCATTATTAGATTAATGCAATGGAACTCTCGTTTTAATTGTCAAAAGTCCAATTATTTAGTAGTTTCACCATAAATAATTATCTAATGCACATAACATCCATGTTTTACTTCTTAGAGTGTATTGACCAATCAGAACAGAGGACTGCTTTGATGTGTAATCATCCAAACAACCTCAGGTGTGTGTGTAACTGACTGTGCTGAGTCATTGAGACAGACAGAGGACCACTTGAACAAGACACCCTCATTAAAAAACTGTAGGTCGTATCGTTGAAATGACCACACCGACAGCATACTTAGGCTTTTCTGAACGTCTACATATGTAATTTGTGTGGATAAAGTTAAATGAGTCAAAATTTCTGGAGGAAAGCAGAGAGTGCCAGTTTTTAAAATCACTGTAATGGTCACATTTTTAACATGGCATTTAATATTATATTTCATGGTAGTTAATTGACTTTTTGTCAGTTGAGAGCTCACCAAGCCAAATATATAAGTCTATTTTATTCCATAGTTACATGTCAACGACCAGAGCCCAATTTTCCTACGTTTTGATCTTTAAATTATCTATGTGGAATGAATTTTTATGAATGAGAAAAGTAACAGCAATACTGTCCTAATTGAGCTGAATATTTTGATGTTTGATTGAAGTTTCTACGTTGAAAAATGTGGAAGGAGTTGCAAATCGAAAAAGCGGACTGATAATAAAGAATTTTTCGTGGAAGAACATAGGTTTCAGCATTCACATACAACGAAAGAAGCGGGTGTGAATGCTGGCTATTGAAAGGCTGATGCTAAATTGGATTGTTGACTTTAAATGTTGAATATTACCAATAACGTATGAAAGATGTGGAATATTTAACATTTGTTGAAAAGCTGATGCTAAAGTTGAATATTTCCAATAATATATTTCCAATAATGTATGAAAGATATCAGGTTTGAATGGAGTTTTCCGCAGAAATTATGAATAAATAATAGTTGGAAAATGCATGAAAAAGTGTACGAAGGAATATGAATAGTGTGGGTTCAAGGATGCAAAATATAGTATAAGCTAGGAGCTGAAATGCATTGCTGTCTTAAGTTTACATGAAGAAGTAGCTGAAGGACTATGAAGACTTGAAAACATGGGGAAGTGTTTGATTAGTATGAATAGGATTTAAAAGTTGAATAAGCCTCATATTGCATTAAAAGATGGAGCAATTTAAGATTTATATGGAGTGTCTTTCTAATAGTATGAATGAGCAGATGAGACTTGAAAAATGCTTGAAAAAGTGAGAGGATATCTGAGTGCTGGTTGTGTGTGTGTGTGTGTGTCAAACTAATTAGCTCATGTCAATCAGCTGTGTATCCAAGGTTGCCATGGTGATGCTAACTGCTGCATGTGACTTCTGGCTGAAGGAGTTCATTTTATAGACATTTTAGCTGAGCTGCACTTCTCAAATTCCTGCTTTTAGCTCCAAGACTAACTTAGATTGCCAAAGTTAAAATACCATGAGAGAGAGGAAAACCTGCTGCAGAGGCTGTGTAAGATTTGTGTGTGTAGTTTCAAAATTGTGAGAATGAGAGCAGGGTAGAAATGTCTCTGTTCCTGCCTCCCTCCTGAAAATTCTGGTCTCTGTTATTATGGAAGTCTACTGTATATTATTGAAGTTGAGTGAGTTTAAAGGCTTTTCTCAGTGTCTGCCATTGTAACTTTACTAAGTTTTAATGGGATTTGAAAAGTTGTGGACCATTTTGATGTTTGAATGGAGTTTCTAGCTGAAAGTATGAATGAATAAATAAGGGTTGAAAAAGTAATGTATGAAAAATGTGGAAAATTTTAAGGTTTGTTGAAAAAGCTAACTCTAAACTGAATTTCTGGCGTTAAAATTTGAATACTACCAGTAATGTATGAAAGATGTGGAACACCGTAAGGTTTGAATGGAGTTTTGTTCAAAAAGTATGAATGAAAAGGTAAGGTAGAAAATAGCTGAATCATAGCGTAAATGTAATTAAAAAGCTGAACATTTAGAGAGAGAGAGAGAGAGAGAGAGAGAGAGAGAGAGAGAGAGAGAGAGAGACAGACAGACAGACAGACAGACAGACAAGAGGTCAGAGACAGAGAGAGTCTTTCTGAAGTCTTAGTCAACTTAAAATTAACTCAGGTTGGTGGAAAATTGAGTGTCTTGTGCAGACTACCATAGTTGGTAAATTGTGACAATAACTATAAAGATCACCATCACACAAATGTGTAATCTTGTGTGTTGATTTTTCTCCTATACAAAAAATGTGGATATATATTATTGAATCAAAATTTCTATATTTTCAAATTAGCAGAGCTGCAACACAATCAAAGGTCAGTGTTCATGACTCCACCATAAGAAAGAGACTGGGCAAAAAAAAAACAGCCCCAGACCATCACACTACCACCACCATATATCAACTTCTGTCTCGTCAATCCACAGAGTATTTTCCCAAAAGTCTTGGGGATCATCAAGATGTTTTCTGGCAAAAATGAGACTGTGGAGGTGGGTATGGGTAGCTTTAAGCTGCAGAGGGAGAGGTGGGGGAGTTGCTCAGGTGAGCAGCATCAAGGAGAGATAATTGGCACAGCTGAACCCAGTTAACTAATTATTCTCTCCTTAAATACAGTAGCATGCTGGACAAGGGAAAAGAAGAGAGGCGGTTGGAGAGCGGACGGAGGAAGAAAGATACATACACTGAAACCCTGGTGTCAGCGTGGTATCTCAGGGCCAAGAGGAACTCTCGGTAGCACGATTACGCTACAGAGACAAGCCTTGATGTTCTTTTTGCTCGCAGTGGTTTTCGTCTTGGAATTCTGCCATGCCGGCTATTTTTGCCCAGCCTCTTTCTTATGGTGGAGTCATGAACGCTGACCTTAACTGAGGCAAGTGAGGCCTGCAGTTCTTTTGATGTTGTTTTGGGGTCTCTGAATGGCTGAAGAAGAACAAAATGAAGACTTTGGAGTGGCCTAGTCAAAGTCCTGACCTGAATCCTATTGAGATGCTGTGGCATGAAAAATGCAGTTCATGCTCGAAAACCCTCCAATGTGGCTGAATTACAACAATTCTGCAAAGATGAGTGGGCCAAAATTCCTCCACAGCGCTGTAAAAGACTCATTGCAAGTTATCGCAAATGCTTGATTGCAGTTGTTGCTGCTAAGGGTAGCCCAACCAGTTATTAGGTTTAGGGGGCAATCACTATTTCACACAGGGCCATGTAGGTTTGGATTTTGTTTTCCCTTAATAATAACAACCTTCATTTAAAACTGCATTTTGTGTTTACTTGTGTTATCTTTGACTAATATTTAAATTTGTTTGATGATCTGAAACATTTAAGTTTGACAAACATGCAAAAAAATAAGAAATCAGGAAGGGGGCAAACACTTTTTCACACCACTGTAACTGCAAAGCATTGCTAAAAATGCAGAAATCTGAAATTAAGTCTCTGAAAAATCTTAAAGCTCAATGCATAGCAATGCACTGCTGAACAACCTGAAATCTGAACTGCATTGGCTAAAGAAGCTTAGAGCTGAAATACATTGCTAAAATATCTGGAAGCTAAATTGTGAAACTGTTACTGCTGGAAATTAAAATGAGTTACCTGAAAGAAGAAATGCATTGTATTAATTTCAGACCGATGAACTGCATTGCTAAACACTTTGGAACAAAAAGAGTAATGTCCTAAAAAGCAGAGAGTAATTAAGTCTCCTTAAAGGAGTTAAGGTGTCATCTGAAGTGTATAAATAGAAAGAAATTAAAATGTTGGTTGAAGTGTAAGATATGCCATTTCAGATAATTCATCTTTGACAATATTACAATTTAGCCTTCATTATACTTACTTGTAGGCCCAATTGAAATTATTAATTTTTTTTAACTCAAAATTCACTTCTAAGTCACTTCTTTCACACACAATACATCAGGAATATTTACTAGAAGTCACATCAACAATATAATGTACAAACAATATGATGTTCATACAGAATTACAAAATTATAATTTATTTCTAAGAGGAAAACGTGTCTCAATTAATTTTGGATCTTTAAATGTTAGCTGTATTACTTCACTGCACTGTGATTACTACACAATCATTCAATTAATCTTAAATCAAATGCTGAAAATGCTTTCAATTTGAAACATAATCTGTACATATTATGAAGAAATAGCAGCACAAAATAGGAATTAATAGTTTTTAATATTTTCAGTATACATTTATATTATACAGTGACATGGAAAGACTTGAGTTTCCATCAAATGGATGAAATTATCAGGCTAATAGTGTGCTCAAATGCGTGTGAGCCCACTTTAACTGAGGGAAAGAAATAAAACTTAATAAAATTTGCTTAATAATTTCATTGTCAATAAGTTTGCTTATTAAACACTTAAGCTTGCAATAAAACAAATAATCAAACAAATAAAAAGAGCATAGAAAATACATGAATACATGAAAGCGATATTTGAAAAATCAAAATCCATAGTGCCTAAACACTAAGGCAGGGCTCAACAATATATATAGCCATCATCAATAGTACCAGGTACTGTGCAAAAGATGCATAGTTCGGGTAACTGAAATCTATCTAGACATCCTTCTTTCACCCATTCTCTTAATTGTTTTTTGTTTGTTTGTTTTACAATAAGCACAGTGCTTATCAAGACCTTTAGTCAAGATTCATGGGTAAATATTAAAGGGATGCAATGTGTCCGGATTGGGGAACCTGGACACCATTTAACAAATATCATGCCTAAATACACTCTTATCATAGCAAGAGTGAGACGTTTGTCAAAACAGAGGTTTTGACATTAGAAGTTTGCATACAAAGTGTCCTTTGAGGGACATCAATAAACAAAGATATTACAATTTTAATGGTTTACAATATTGTTCTGCCCTACCATTAAAGGCTTTTCACATCGTGGTTAGACCTGAACAAATACATCCATTAGTTCATGGCTTCAAGCTCCAGTAGCCATGTCAACATTGTCATTTCAGTTTTGTGTTATCCGAACATTTAGCTCAGTTTACTGAGCCTTACTCAAAAGCTGGGTTATCCTTGACTTTTAAGGATTCTTCCCCAAAACATGGGGTTAACATGTGACTTTAGGTTAGAAGACTAGCATGGGACATTTATTTTCCAGTCAAATCATTTGATGAGGCTCATTTAACCAAGCCATGTGTTTTGGGCATTCTGAAGACAGCTTCGACTTCTTAGTCTGAATTTTTAGCACTTGGCTTATACTGTATATGACTGCTTTTCAATAGGGTTTAGATTAGCTCAAGGCTAAGTATACAAATGTGGAAAAACCTTTAATATACCTACCAGCTTAAACCCCACACTATTTTAAAAATATGTCCTCTCTTCCAAGTTAATTAGGTCAGATGCAACTGACCTAACTGACATGTTTTCGCCCTTTATCTGTGTCGTTTATCTGTTGAATAGAAAAGAGATAATGGGGGAAAGGGAAGCATGACATGAAAAGGAAATAAATAAAATAAAAATAATAAATCAAATAATACATTTTGATGAAATACAAAATGAAAATACATTTAATGGATCATATAAGGTAGAGATCAATAATCAAGAAAACAAAATAAATTGCTGTCCTATTTTTCAGAGAAGCAATTATTTTGTTCATGGGTCAGTATTGCATTCTGTCATGTTGCTGTTTGTTGAATCTGTCCATTGTTGGCACAGACCAAAACTTTCAATGGAGCACAGTGTCAGTGAGAAGATGTAAAAAGCTGTAACGTCAAGACCTTTTACATGTCCAGTGGCTGTAGAACAGCTGCTTCCAGTTATCTTGTCAGTGTTTGGTGTGAGGACATGGGGAAGGAGGAGGAGAGGACTTAAAAAGAGAAACAGTAAGAAACTATTACTCACATTCCTGTAGTTGTTAATGCAAATAGCTTGCACAGTAATGCCAACAGTATTTTTGTTAGTTGTTTGGTCAAAGAGGGATCTTGTACCTAGGGATTAAAATAAATTGCTACCTTTACAACTTGTCTAGTGATGAGCTTGATGCTGCACAGGGGAGGAACTGTCTCCCTGAAAGTGATGACTGATCTGCAGCAGTTTGTTTTCCTGCAGCAGTATACCTCATCACTTGCCAAAAGAGCAATTGTAGTTTGGCTCTACTGAACTGAGCTGTCCACAGAAATGGATGCACAGATGGTGATGTGGAGGTAGGAGGATGGAGTTGGCAAGAGAAAACAGAATGTTAATAGAAGTTAACTGAAGACTGTAACACAAAAGATGTTCAAGAGTTACATAATATACAATCATCAAATATCTCACTTCTGCAGGGCAGAAAACCGTCTTTTGTCCAGTGCCATTTCACACAGAGAAGTTTTGGAAGGCTGCATGTGTCACAGATACGCCAGGCTTTCCTATCACACTCCTGCTCCCCATCAGCACCTAATCACAGCCAGCATAAAAGCTCAGCACTCACCTCAGCCTGTTGTCCGACCTTGTTGAACTAAGGACTCACCATAGGATTCTTCATGACTCCTGCATTCCATTCCAATGTCTCCACTCCAGCGTGTCCCTACTCCTGCGTGTTCCCCCACTCCATCCTACTCCAGCCTGTTACCCACTCCATCCTACTCCAGCGTGTTCCCCGCTCCATCCTGCTCCAACGAGGTGTCTGCTCTGTTCAACTCTAGCAGGATTCCCTGTCTCCGTGCCTGCATACCTGTCTGCTCTGGCTGTAATCAAATAAACACACCTCAGTTTCCATATCAGTGTCTCCTGCCTCTCTATCCGTAACAGAAGGTCGAGTGGCAGGCTCCGGATTCCCGGACATCACTGGTGCAGTCTGCCAGCTACTCTGCCAATCTTCCCGTCACCGGCTCCCTGTCCTGCTGTCCCACCACCGGCTCCCTGTCCTGCTGTCCCATCCTACTGACAGGGAGCTCAGCCTTCACCGCTGATCTCAAGGGACCCTCAGCCATTGGCATTCCGCCAGGACTCTAAATGGTTTTGATCTTTGTCACGGACCTCATACAGTGAGCTCCGCACATGTCCAGCTCCCGGACTGTCCGTCCGAAGCGCCCGGCTCCACACCTGTCCAGGCCCCGGTGTGACCCTAGACTCTGTAGGGTGTTAACTCACAATGAAATTGGTACTGCAGCATCTAGTCTGTGGCAGCATGATGCCTTGGTTGCTATGAGCCAGAGAATCAGAGTCAGAGAAAAGGTGGCAGGAGTTATCTCATCCTCTGCTGAACAATGACTGGGAGTAGCAGGAAGTAGAATGTGTCTCTGTGTGGTCCAGAAGTGATGGGTTTGCTGTAGATTGACAGTTGAGCTGGTGCTTGTGTTGTTATGAGCTGGTCCTCACAGTGCTGGAGGAGGTGAGGCCCAAGCTGGCAGGTGTCCTCACAGAGGATACAGGAGAACTGTGTCTCCCATCCAAGGGAAAAGTAAACATACACTCTCTAGAAGGACGGGTGGCCTTGCCAGAGACTATAACTTATGTTATAGTATGTGAACTTCACATATGTATGTGAAGTTCACATACTTTCTGATGTATTTCTGATACAGTAAATGTTAGCAGATGTGTACAATGCTGTATACAGCTGCTTAAACAGTTTTGGCTTATGCATTTATCAACCCAGACCCAGACCCACCCTGATAAATGCACAGGCCAAAATATGTTGAAAATATAGCTCATTACAGTATGGTTACCTGAAAAACATACGACCCATAATATTATCCATTATTACCAAACAAAATTTCATTCTACTTAATATGTAATAATAGTAATAGTAAGTAATAATAATAGTAAAAATATGTCATGTAACCACATAATCAGGTTTCCTTTGCATGGACAGTTAAATAAAATAAGTCCAACAATAATGTAGTTACCTAAAAAACACAACATGATGCTCAGTGTATTTTTGTCATACCTTCCATTTTTAAAACCTAATGGAGGAACTCAAACAGAGTACACAATTGTGACAACTGTTACGTTATCACCATACCAGAATGGACACGTCATTGTCCAGCATTGTGTTATTCTCTCAACAACAAAGAGACCTTGCAGATCTGTTTCTCACATTGCAGGTTGACACATAACAGCAGTCACATTAGGTTTTGAGGAGGGGGTTCTCTTGGCCACCCTCCTTCCCTCCCAGCCTCAGAGAGACTGAGGCAGCCTGGCAAGGTGCTGAAGACTGGCTGCACAGAGGACACCACTACTCTTGATAATTATGGACCATTGTATTTGTAATTTAAATCTTTGTAAGTGTGTGTTCTGTCATATTCTCTACATCATTCTCAGTAAACAGTGTCATCATAATATACTCCTTTTGATTTTATCATTGGACATTTCAATAATTTATTCTTATAAAATCAAACTGTGTTATTAATACATGTTTCACTCACTTTTGTTCTTCTCAATTAGTCTATACTCAATTGTGGTATGCTTTATTAAAACAAACTGTTATGCTGTGTTTTTTTTCCTAATTCAAGTTCTAATAAACTATTTTCTTAACCTTTGCATTGAAAATATTAGTTTAAGTTCAGTCACAAGTCCTTTGCATTTTTTAATTTAAAACTCAACTGACTTCTTTATGAACTGTTTGAGGACATTACACAGTATACAGGATTGTGATAACTGTAATAGGTTTTCATGACACCAGAGTGGAGACAATGCTGTGGCTGAGAAATGAAAATGAGGTCCAGCAGTGTGTTATATGTGGTTGCAGCAGTGATGAGTTGTGCATATCCCCTGGACTGAAACAGCTCCAGTATTGGCTTACTTGCGTTGGATAAGAGATTCTCATTGATGGAATGCAATCAATGGGGCAATTCAACCTTCAGAGCCAAAAACTTGTAGGTGCGTTTCTGTGAGACACAAAACATCTGAGAGACACAGTTCATGTTGGCTCTTGATGTCATTGACATGAGAAGGCAATCCTTCTGTGTTATGGTGAACAATGGTCAGAGTGTCATGTCTGTTCAATGTTTGTTTGATATGAAGAAGAGGTATCATGTCGTCCAAGCTGACTTGTCTCACGGTCTGTATGGCTGCAGTGATTTCTGGGTTGGCATATATTTTACTCTCATCCATATCCAGCAGATGCAGTCCACTGAGAGAGATCACTCTGCTGATAGCTACATAAGTCATGCCAGGTTCAAAAATGTGTTTCAATGAGACTACAGCTGATGTCCTTGTCATACCTTGAACCTTATGTATTGTAGAAGCAAAGGCAAGCTTAATAGGAAGCTGTCTGCAGACCACTCTTTTCTGTTTCAGATTCTCCTCGGTTCTCTCTATGTACACTAGATTGTCAGGCCCTCCTGGTGCTCTATCACGGTAATTCCTTCCAGCTGTTTCATCATCCATCTTGAGCCCAAGCATAGTGACATGTACAAAACCATTTTGTTCAGAGGTTAGTACCCTGACTAGTGTAGAGAATGATCCATTCACTAATCCTTGAGGCACGTCTATGTTTCTAGTGAGCATGACACAAGCAATCTCAGCAACATTTAGTGTATCTGGTAAGTAATTTCTGCCTCCTTTAAATGGTGTGGCTTGTCGAGCCATTCTGCCAGTGTGTGGGTCCTTTTTATAATCATCTGTATCAAGTTGTGTGAATCATCTTGTTTATTAGTTACGAAAATGTGCAGGACATCAGTTGGACAAAGTGCTAGTTCAGTGATGGCCTGTGACAGCAAAGCTCTCTTTGCTTCAGACAGCTCATCTGACTTTTCCTTCACACGGATCCGGTTCAGCATCTCTGCAAAAGTGACATCACCCTTCTGACGCATAATCTCAGTCAGAGTGATCATCTGAAAGTGTTCCTACCACAGGCCAATCTCACATGGGTCATACAGACAGAGGACCTTGGACTGTTGCACTGGTCGTAGCTGATAAAAGTCTCCTACAGCTATTATGGACATTCCTCCAAAAGGTATCTGACTGCCTTTGATCTGTTTGAGTCTCACATCCACATAGGCAAAAAGGGGCTTTGACACCATGGACACTTCGACTCGACAGTTTGCACAGTATCTTAGATGCCTCTGAGCAGATGCATTTGATAAGATGTGACTTTCTTGTTCCAGCACCACCGTTTAAGTAAAAGAGAAATGGATATGGATTCAATTCACAGATGCGCTTCATGCACCAGTCTCTAACTGTATAGAATACACATGCTTGTTTCTGGTTCAGATTCTGATACATTTGGCGTAGTAGTTTGGGGTCGATTGCAGGAAGCTCTCTGATGGCTCTGGCTTCTGTTACAGCATTAGCCTGATTAGTGTATTCTGGGACATTCTCTTGTATATTTTCATGATCTGGTTCTCTTGCCTCCAGTTCTTCAAGACACTCCAACATCACTACTTCAGATTCAGGCACCAGATTACACCATTCATCAATTATACCTCTGTTCTGTTGAAACTCCTTGACTGCATTCTCAATTTTTTCACGTTTTTTATCATATTTGTCTCTGTTTCGTTTGACAGTGTGTTGGACATACTCAGGATGGTCGGAACCTGGTAGTTGAACCCAGCCACCATTGTAGAAGGACTCATATGTGGGTCTTTTCAGTTCTTGGTCTGATCGGTGATGGAGGTACAGTTTCAGTAATGTGCCATAAATCTGCTCAGGATATTTCTCCTGTGATGTGCAGTGAAATCTGATGATAGTAGGCTTATCAGTTTCTTTCCTTTGAACAAAGCCCATCTCATTCAGCAGGCGCAAAACATTTTTGTCTTTTGTCTCTCGGCCATAGACAATTCTGCAAGTAGAGGCAAAATCAGCCGAGTACATTGCCTCAAACTCTGGTGTTTCAGGTCTGGCTTTGTATTTGTCTGTCAAAGATATCATCCACACATTTACACATTCTGATGCTGTGTTTTCCAGGTATGACATGGGGCAACTCATTTTCAATGCGTTGTCATCTGTTGGTATGAATACGACACCACGTGAGCACTTCTTCAAGTTAATACCACATGCACGAGTCACACAATGAGCCCTCTCTTTTTGGAATAGGCCTCATTTCATCACATTCATTGACATTGTCTCTGTTGGAGTTCTAAATCAGTGTTTTGAGATACTCACTTATAGAGTTCTCACTTTTGCATATATATGTGCAGATGTAATGTATTAAACTGTAATAATTGAGTATGAACTGCACATCAATGTTGGCGTTCCAGGCATCGAGTAGATACAGGTTGTAGCCAGGAGCTGATCTAAACTCAGGGAGGCAGTTTCCGGGTCATTCAGCAGCAGGTTCAGTGGTGTGAGCTTTGATGTATTTGGGCACAAAGTTTCAGACAGCCTGGTCACTATCTTCCTCAAACACAGGTGCACCTTCTACCCATATGAGACAGTGTATGTGTGGGCTTCCTCTGTGCTGAAACTCTACCTGGTAAAAGTAGTCAACTTTCCCAAGGGGATGTGCAGGAGACAAGATTAAATCTCTGTATAAGGCCTCAACACGTTTATCAAACATGTGCATTGTTGTCACACTTTGTGGACCAGTTGAGCTCATCAAAATTAACTTCCTCATCCTGCTGAGTTTTTATTGCCTCAATCACTTCAGGCCAACGCATTTCAGCTGCAGAAAATGTACAGAAGAATGTTGGAGTTCTGAGTTGTCTGATCATGGCAAAAAGATCTCTTGTTGTTTTCTCCCAATACGCTGGAGTCCCTCTCAAAGGCTGCATGAATCTGACTGCATCTTTATTTCTCACCAGTCTCTCTACCTTGTGTCTGTCTTGCAACATTCCTGATTTTGCGTCCATCTCTGGTGAAAGGTTTTCCTTTACATAACTGTATTATCTTGCTGGAAGTGGCCAAGTGTATTTCAGTCACAAACTGTGCAAAGCAGAAATAGTTTGTGACTCTGGCAAACCAATCATCAGCACCAAAAAGCTGTGTTCTGAAATACTTACTGGGTGTTACTTCAATAGGTCTGTTTTCATCCAGTGTGTTTTGACCAGTGGGAAACTGAACAAGGAAAGCCATCGCCTCCAGTTTAGGTGTTCTGAAAAAGCTGACTGGACTGTTTCTTTCTGCAGGAGCAACAGAATAGATTCCTTCCCTAAAACACATCTCCTTTGAAACATCACCTGGCTGTAGGCATGATTCAAGAGCAAGACCACAATTAGGCATGTCACCTTCCTGTTCTGGATCATCTCTCTGCTCCTGTTGTTGACTGTCGTCACAAAGCAGCATGTCATTGTTTTGTTACTCATTTTCAGGATCATTTTCTGCCTCACACAGTGCATTACTCTCACATCTGTCAATTTCCATCAAGTCATCTTCATCATAATCATCATCCTCCATGTTGTCATCTACATCATCATCATCATTATCTTCCTCTTCATCATCAGGAAGTGTTGGATCACATAAGTCATGCTCATCTCTGATACTTATTTCCTCATATTGTGGGTGAATGTGTTACAGAGGACATCAGCTGTTTCAGACTGTTACCTGGTCTGTCACCTGAGACTCACTTCTCAGTATGGATAGAGCATTTATTGTATTTTCTAATTCAGCCAGAACGCAAACAACATTTCCTCGGCTCTCTGTCGACCTTTGGGAAGAGGAATTATTTTGGCAAATGTAATGCACTTGGCTATGAGATGTCTCTCCAATATTTCAGCAAGTGCCAAGTTGTTAGCTTGCTAGCTGTTAGCATGACTCCATTTTTAAGATGATTATGACAGGTGTAACAAATCCACTCTCTCCTTCTCTCATCAGATACCTTGCACTGTTGTTCATTTCTGCACTCATTACAGTCATGGACATACTTTCCTGTCAGGCATGCTGCAACCACATCTGTATTTTTGACGTAGTTTTACCTTCTGCAGTGTTGGACTTATGACACACAGTAAACACATAAGTGGGGCCGTCCTTTATTTGTGATCTGAAAACAGATATGGCTTCTTGGATCAAAGAGTTGTCACTCATGTGTCTATTTATCCATGTGTATTTCCTTTAGATTTTTGTTGCACATCTGATGTTTTGCATACTCCTAAATGCACGATTGTTTTTATACCTGTCTCGCATTCATTGTCTCATTAGTTGTCTGTGTCTGACCCTGAATGCTTGGTCATGTGCATAACGAGTGATATAAGATTGCTGCCTCTCCCTGAATTCAAGATGGTCTCTGTATCGTTTGGTAATGATGTTTTTTCTGTTTATGTTCAGCATATTTTCTGTAACAGTTGTTCATGTGCTGTTTGTGCCTCAGCCTGAAGTCAGCATTTTCTCTGTATCGGGTTGTTATATTATTTATAATTCAGAATTGTTTCGATAGTGGTTGGTTGTTTTCTTTGTCTGAGTTCTTCATTAGAATATTTCCTGTTTGAGTAAGATGTTTTCTTTGCTCTGTATGTTTCATCAGAAGCATACTTTTCCTTTGCTTTCCTTTTTTGATTCTCCGTTCTTTACATTTTCAGAGAGCAATAGTCTCTTATATTTTCGCCTTTGCTGTTTACTAAGTTTATGGGAGATGTCATGCACAACATTATCACTGGCCACAGCATTTATTATTGGAGCAGATAAGTTTGATTCACTTTGACGAGCATCATGTGATGTGAGAGAATTCAAGCTGAACTGGCTGAATGTTTGTGGTTCAGTTTCCATATCAGTGGAATCATGTACAATGTTATCAGAGACATCAGTGACAACAGTGTTTATCTTAGGACCACTTGACTCATTTTGAGCAGAATCATCCAGCAGAGCGGATGTTACAGCATCACTGTGAGGTGTAGGCCGACTCTCTGTGTCTGGGATAGCAGTTTTCAGGTGGGGCTGTGTTCACATTGTAAAACTCATGCCTCTTTATACATCACGTTACCTCATCTGCTCTGGTGATGTTTTCATTCTCATGATGGAATGCAAGAAATGTTAGTGAGTTACAGGTACACTGCTTATTTCTGGATTTGCCATATTTATGAGAAGCCTGGCTGTGGGATGCACGGACATGTTCAGAAGGCAGATCTCCCAGGTTTACACAGTCTCCATGGGAAGGCCCTACTACACACTGATCATCACTGTGACGTCCCCTCTTTACAATGTCAGCATATGATACCTGTGGTACACATGATGCATCATGCTGACCTCCCTGTTTCACACTTTCAACAAGAGATGCTGCAGACATCTTGACTTTTCCACCGCTTTGAGGACCAACACATTCTGCTTGTTCACTTGCTGCTGCACAGTGAACCTCTTTTGACCTCTTCCAGCGCAGACTTGCAGCTTACACTTCCTTGGCATTGTTGTTGTGCTCCAAAACCACAGTTTTTTAAACTTTTATTTTATACAACCAAGATATTTAACACAATATTAATAATAAAAGCTTACTGTTAATGGAACAGGATCAGAAGATAGAGGAAACCTTTGTTTGCTTTAAAAAAAAATCTAATTTAGGAATAGAAAATTTACTCACAGAAAAGAGTTCAAGTTTCAAAACTATTCAGTCAATTTCTAATTATTTACTACAGGAACATACTATTAACAGTTGCCAATTTCCAGAAAATCCTTGTCAAGGAAATATATTTAAGCTACACCAAAAAGGATGAATTATGCTAATTTAATGCTATTTACAATTTACAGATTTATATGCACACTAGGCAGTAGTTAACTGTTTCAGTATATTCAGCAAAGAGGGAAATAGAAAAATAGTCCAGTCTCAGATATAGAACGTACAGAAATGCTGTTTGTTCAATATTTCAAAGCACTTTCAGTACTAATGCTAATTTTTTTTTACTCAAAGGATAATAACTGAACACTACAGTATTTGTATGTTTTAGTGCTTGTAATACAAATTACTTAAATGTCAAATTCACTGACAGCAACCTGAATAAAATTCCTCAAACTGTCTTAATATATTATTGAATATAATCAGGTTTATATTCAAATATCAGAATCAAAGAATACACTTTCACCTTACAGCTGATGGTTGATTTATTACAGTATATAAAGGTTTAAAACAACAAAGCACTTATATACACTTACTGATTTAAACAATGTGAGCAGGTCAATAGATTAGGTACCACTGTGTATATGTGAATCTGGACAATTAATACAATGTATGTAGTTGTATTACTTTTACACTTATTTACACTACTTGAATAAACAAAAACTGATTGTGTGCAGTCAAATGTGAAGATATTTGCAATTAAAGCAAACCTTTGGGTACAAACCTACAGTTCTCCAAAATGGTAGTAAACTTCAGGAACAACTATAATTCTTTTCTAGTATAAATATGTATTTTCACTCCAATTATTTCTTATGTATATTGTTTCACAAGAATACAGTGTTATCTTTGATTATGTATTTAGTTACAAAGTAAAAAAATATGTATTTAGTATGTACAAGATTCAATTTTGAATTACAGTTTTGTCTTTTTGCAATGTAATATCCAAACCAATTTTGTAAAAAAGACTTTTCCTTAATAATTACATTTTCCCCCCCAGATAGAATATACAAGAAAATATGGACAATGTAAACAATTAGCTTATTGCCAATTGCAAAGATCAAATCATGTGTGTGATAGAGAGATATGAGAGTTACAAACTGTGAGCAGAGAGACTCACAGACCCAAAAAATGATCAGGTACCAATAACCATTAAACCAAAAACACAGATGCCAGTAATCTGTAGTAACCATGAACCAAATATATTCGAGTAGGTAAAATGTTGCAACCAGAACCAGAATCCTATTATTACTACTTTATTAATATTACTACTACTTTCTGCCTGTTAAACTGAAGTTTTTCCTTGCTACTGTAGCCAAGTGCTTGCTCATGGTGGGTTTTGTTGGGTCTCTGTAAATAATTTTATAAAGCGTATGGTCTAGACCTGCTCTATAGGAAAAGTGCAATGAGATAACTTCTGTTATGATTTGGCGCTATATAAATAAAATTTAATTGGAAATTGATTGTTAAAAAAGCCGGAAGCTAAACTGAAATACTGTCAACACTAAGTTGAACACTAATGAACACTAATTTACCTGAAAAGGCTGAAAGTTGAAATGCATCACACTGCACTGCTGAAAAACCTGGAAGTTGGAATGTAAAACTGACAGAGTTGGAAGCTGACCTTAATTACCAAATAATGCTTACAGCTGAAATACATTGCTAAAGCTAAAGACTTACCTGTAATACTGTCAAAGCTACATTCACTTCTCTTAAGTTCTTGAAAAAAGCTTAACATTTTTAAAAAGCATAAAAGGTAGAAAAAGGTGGAATAGAAGCTTAAATGTCCCTAAAGTGCTGAACATTTTGACATTTGAATGGTTTCTGTACATAAAAGTATGCAGAAGTAGTACTCCACTAACTCCAAGATATAACTGCAAAGCACTGCTGAAAATGCAGAAGTCTGAAATTAATTATCTGAAAAATCTGGAAGCTAAACTGTAATACTGTCAAAGATGGACGTCCAACTCTGAAAGTCTGAATCCAAGTCACTAAGCTTGAAAAACTAGACATAATGTGATTTTTTGAAGAGTGTATGGCCATAAAATTAGGTAAATGCCCACCCCCAGTTCAAAAGGTATCATTCCATGGTCAGATCCGTTTAGAGAAGCAGAAAGAGAGACACAAAAGAGACAAAGAAATTTGTAGGAAAAGGTTCCTACAAAGCCCTATGCTCACAAGAAAGAACAGTACTACAGTTGTTGTAGTAGTAGTAGTAGCAGCAGCAGCAGCAGCAGAGATTGTAGTAGTAGTAAAGACTGTAGTGGTATTAGTAGTAGTAAAGACAGTAGTAGTAAAAACTAGTGGTAGTATTAGTAGTAAAGACTGTAGTAGTAGTAGTAGTAGCAACAGGAGTAATAAAAACTGCAGTAGTAGTAGTAGTAATAAAGACTGTAGTAGTACTAAAGACTGTAGAACTAGTATTAATACTAGTACTACTACTAAAGATTGCAGTAATAAAGACTGTAGTAGTAGTAGTAGTAGTAGTAGTAGTATTAAAGACTGAAGTAGTAGTAGGGGTAGTATTAGCACTATTAGAAGTAGTAAAGACGGTAGTAATAGTAAAGACTGTAGTAGCAGTCGTAGTTCTAAGAACTGTAGTAGGTGGTGGTAGCAGTATTATTAGTAGTAAAATCTGTGATAGTAGTCGTAGTTGTAAAGACTGAAGTAGTAGTAGTCTGGGTTGCAAAGATCCAGAGTTAGTAAAGACTGCAGCAGCAGTCGTAGTAGCAGTACCAGCATTAGTAATGACTGTAGTAGTACTACTACTAAAGGCTGCAGTACTAAAGACTGTAGTAGTAGTAGCAGTATTAGAAGTAGTAAAGACTGAAGTAGTTGTAAGGGTAGTAGTAGCAGTAGTAGTAGTAGTAGTAGTAAAGTCTGCAGTAGTAGTAGTAGCGGCAGTAGCAGTAGTAGTAGTAATAGTAGTAGTAGTAGACTGTAGTAATAAAGGATTATAATTTGAAGATTTCTCCCATTATAAAAATCTTTTTGAAAAAAAGCTTAATATTTTAAAAAAAAGTTTAAAAAGGTAGTAAATAGCTGAATCATAGCACACGTGGAACATTTTCATATTTGAATGGTTTCTGTAGCTAAATGGATGCAGGAGTAGGAGGTATGCAGTTTGCTGAAGAAGAGACAAACAGAAATACAAACAGAGTGAGAGACAGACAGGAAGGGTGAGAGACAGGCAGACTGACAGACAAACAGACACAGAAAGAGGTAGATTTGAATTCCGAATTAAAACTCAAACAACTCAAGGTTTGAATTTATTAACAGGTTGAAAGGACAGAGGCCTAAACTGCCCAACAACAATGCATCAATCAGATCAAAAGAACAAACTGCTTTGATATTTAACGAGCTAATCAACTTCACCTGTGTGCAACTGTATATGGGTAAAGAGAGAGAAATCTGTAAAACGTCCCATCAGAGAAGACACAGTAAAACTTAAACTGTAGGCCATATTGGTGAAATGACGCCCACCAACCCCAGAAGGCACTGATTAACATTTAGATGTATAAATTGTGTGGCTAAAGTTCAAAATGCGAAATCACAGTTTCAAAAGTCGGCACATTTTTGTTTTTGACTGAGATGTAAAACATCACAATGAATGAGACAGCTGAATAACAGGAGGAGTGAGAGAGACAGATAAGGAGTAAGAGTCAGACAGACAGACAAACAGGCAGGGAGTAAGTGTCAGACAGACACAATGACAGACAGACAGAAAGAAAGGTCTAAACTGAGCTAAAAATAGCTCAACTTTTATCCACCAATCAGAACAGAGGAACAAACTCCATTGATGTGTAATCAGCCAGTCAACAACACCTGTGTGTAACTGTATCTGTGTAGCCTGAAAGTGCTCAGAGGCAGAGAGCCCTGTAAAAGTTTCCTTAAAAAAAGACACAATGAAGCTTAAACTGTAGGTCATATTGGTAAAATGACTTCACCATCAGCATCGGAACATTTATGTGTGGAAGTTAAAAATAACAATCACAGTTTTGCCTGAGACTGTGAGAGGTAAAATAACACTACAGTCAATGAGATAGTTGAAGAGTTTTCTTGGTGTTTTGAGGTAGATAATTCAAAAACTGTATGTCCTATTGCTTAAATAGTTACATTATCTGAACCAGGACAAGTTTGTCTGTCGTAGACTCAGGTTTTAGGACCCAAACGCAGAACACACGGAACAGAGCTCGGTAAATAGACCACAGTCTTTTATTGAACAGAAAGTTGGTGGGTTGTGAGAAGTTCGGCGTAGTTGTCTGTCGCTTCGGGAAACTCTACCGGACCAGGTCGGGGCGAAAACTGGCGGCACTCTGAATGGAGACGGGGCTGACGGCACAGGACTGATGAGTGTAGATATGGTAGCAGAACAACCAGGCGGTGGACTGGTGAAGCGAGGTGTAGAGTGGTCTGGAGCGGTGATCACCGGCAGCGGACGTGTCTGAGGCAGAGAGAGATCCAAATCACCGATATGCAAGATAATACTCATTTAATCGTAACTTACAGTTAGCCGTTGAACGTGGCGTACTCAAATGCACGGGACGATCTGGCGTCGGTGGTGTGGAGGTGCCTGGTATAAGAACAGTGGAGACTGATGAATAATGGAATGCAGGTGTGCCGGTGATCAGCCGCAAGCAGGTGCCTAGGAAGCCAGACAAACAACACAAAGACAGACAGAGGACAGCCAGAAGACATAAGGGAGGGTGGAAACACAGGGTAACATGAGGATCAGAGGGGCATAGAGGCTAGCTATGACAGGACCCCCCCTCTAATGGGCGCCTCCTGGCGCCCCTCCAGGTTTCTCCGGATGAGCCAGGTGGAAGTCCCGTATCAGCTGGGGGTCCAAGATGCGAGCTCGGGGAACCCAGCATCGCTCCTCGGGACCATAGCCCTCCCAGTCCACCAAATACTGAAACCCCCTACCTCGCCGTCGAACATCCAGCAGCCGCCGGACGGTGTAAGCCGGAGGGCACAAATCACTGACCGCCACAGGCTTGATCTGGGATACGTGGAAGGTGGGGTGCACCCTCATTGACTGGGGTAACCTTAACCTCACCGCAACGGGGTTGATGATACGCTCAATGGTGAATGGCCCAATGTAACGGGGGGCCAAATTCTGGGACTCTGTACGCAGCGGAATGTTCCTGGATGATAACCAGACCCGTTGACCTGGCTCATATGTCGGGGCTGGAATTCTCCGCCGATCCGCGATCTGCCGGTTCCGGTCCCCCGACCGACACAGTGCCGCTCGGGTCTCTTTCCAGACCCTATGACAGCGGCGGAGATGGTGCTGCACCGAAGGAACTGCCAGCTCCCTCTCCTGGGACGGGAACAGAGGAGGCTGGTAGCCCAAGGATGCCTCAAAGGGAGAGAGACCCGAGGCGGAGCAAGTGAGTGAGTTGTGTGCGTACTCTACCCAGGCCAGTTGGGAGCTCCAGGTGGATGGATTGCTGGCCACCACGCAGCGTAAAGCAGCCTCGAGATCTTGATTGGTCCTCTCAGTCTGTCCATTGGACTGTGGATGGAAACCCGACGAGAGACTGACTGTGGCCCCCAGCGCCTGGCAGAAAGCCTTCCAGACTTGAGAAATGAATTGGGGACCCCAGTCAGAAACTATATCCAGTGGAATACCATGTAGACGAAAAACGTGCTGGATCATAAGGTTGGCTGTCTCCCGGGCTGAAGGAAGTTTGACCAGGTGCACGAAGTGGGCTGCCGGTCCACGATCGAGGCAATCCGGTGACGAAGTCCAGGGCTAGGTGAGACCAGGGGTGGCTAGGGATAGGGAGAGGCCGGAGTAAGCCTGCCGGTGGTCGGTGAGACGCCTTCCCTCTAGCGCATACACAGCATGCAGCAACGAAATCACGGGTATCAGCCTCCATAGTGGTCCACCAGAAATGTCTCCTCAGCAGTGAAAGGGTCCGGGTCACCCCAGGATGACAGGCGAAGCGTGACTTGTGTCCCCATTGAAGCACCTGTGAACGAGCCGCGTCCGGGACAAACAATCGATTAGGAGGCCCGTTCCCGGGGTCTGGTTGGTCATGCTGAGCCCTCCTAATGATTTGCTCAACCTCCCAGGAGACAGCAGCCACCACACAGGCGGACGGGAGGATAGAGTCTGGCTCGAGAGAAACATCCATAGTAGCGTGCTGCCGGGAGAGAGCGTCAGGTTTAGTGTTCTTCGACCCAGGACGATAAGTGAGAACAAACCGAAAACGACCGAAGAACAGAGCCCAACGTGCTTGGCGGGAATTCAGTCTTTTAGCACTTTGGATGTATTCCAGATTTTTATGATCTGTCCACACAACAAACGGTTGTTCAGCTCCCTCCAACCAGTGCCGCCATTCTTCCAAAGCCAGCTTGACGGCTAGAAGTTCTCTATTTCCGACATCGTAGTTGCGTTCAGCCGGGGAGAGTCGCCGAGAGAAGAAAGCGCACGGATGGAGCTTCTGATCAGAGGGGGAACGCTGAGAAAGGACCGCCCCGACGCCGATGTCTGAGGCGTCCACTTCTACGATGAATTGTCGCGTGGGATCTGGCTGGATGAGGATCGGGGCCGAGGTGAAGAGGGCTTTCAAACGGGTCCAGGCCGCCTTAGCCTCCGGGTCCCAGGTGAAGGGGATCTTGGGAGAGGTAAGCTTGGTTAGAGGGGCAGCAACCCGACTATAGTCGCGGATGAACCGGCGATAGAAGTTGGCGAATCCCAGAAAGCGCTGTAGCTGCTTCCGTGTGGTGGGTGTTGGCCAATCAGCCACTGCTTGTGTCTTGGCAGGATCTGTCCTCATCTGACCGCCCTCAAGGATGTAACCAAGGAAACTTACGGAGCTGACATGGAACTCACACTTCTCTGCTTTTACGAAGAGCTGGTTCTCCAGAAGCCTCTGCAACACCTGCCGAACGTGGTGGACATGGCTGGACAGGTCAGGGGAGAAGATTAAGATGTCATCCAGGTAAACGAACACAAAGTGGTTGAGGAAATCCTGCAATACATCATTAATTAACGCTTGGAAGACGGCTGGGGCGTTGGTAAGTCCGAATGGCATGACTAGATATTCGAAATGACCCAAGGGGGTGTTAAAAGCTGTCTTCCACTCGTCTCCCTCTCTAATGCGAACTAGGTGATATGCGTTCCGGAGATCTAATTTTGTGAAGACCCTGGCTCCCTGGAGTGGTTCGAAAGCTGCATTGATCAGAGGCAGGGGATATTTTTTCCTGATAGTAATTTGATTGAGTCCTCGATAATCTATGCAGGGGCGTAGTGTCTTGTCCTTTTTAGTGACGAAGAAGAATCCTGCCCCTGCTGGCGAGGAGGACGAGCGAATGAGTCCAGCGCGAAGTGAGTCCCCAATGTACTTCTCCATGGCCTCTCTCTCTGGTCGTGAAAGATTGTAGAGTCGGGTTGCTGGCAGGGGAGCCCCAGGGAGAAGATCAATGGCACAATCATACGGGCGATGCGGTGGCAGGGATAGTGCCAGGTCTTTGTTAAAGACCTCACCGAGATCGTGATATTCTTGAGGGACTGAGGACAGATCTGGAGGAGCCGCACTTGGTGCCCTAATGTTGTTCTCAGGTGGTGACCGGGCGGATCGCAGGCAGGCGGCCAGACAAAAGGGACTCTAGCCCATTATTGTCCCTTTTTCCCAGTCGATGTGAGGATTATGCAATTGCAGCCAAGGATAACCGAGCACCAGTGGTGTGTTCGGAGAAGAGATTAATTGGAACTGTATGCTCTCCCTGTGGTTTCCGGAGAGCACCAGACCCAATGGGACCGTACGGTGGGTAACTCGGGCCAAGAATCTGCCATCTAGTGCCTCCGCGTTGCGTGGAGTATCCAATGGTTCGGTGCAGATACCAGCCTGCCGAACCAACTCAACGTCGAGGAAGTTACCCTCAGCTCCGGAGTCTATCAGCGCCAGCAGCGGGAGAGTCTCGTTCTGAAAGTAGAGGGTGGCTGGAAAGTGCAACTTGCGCTGACAAGGGTCACGGGGGTTGTTGTGACTCACCCGAACCCCCACTGCGACGGGTGAGCCTAGTCTTTTGGCCGTCTAAGGCATTTAGCCAGGAAGTGGCCCTTGTTACCGCAGTAGAAACACTCTCCAGCAGCGAGTCGGCGGCGACGGCGTTCAGATGGAGACAAAGGAGTGCGGCCTAGTTGCATCGGCTCCTCCATAAGACAGGCGGAGTTGGACGACGGTGGTGTCTCCGAACCGGTGTTCTGGCTTGTTATCCGGGTTACGGAGCGGGAGGAGGGGGCCGTGTGGCGAGATGGATGGAAGTTAGCACGGATGGCACGCTCCTGGCGCCGCTCATGCAAACGGTTGTCCAGCCGGATGCACAGCGATACCAGCGCGTCCAGCCCGCTGGGTTCCTCCCGCGTGGCTAGCTCATCTTTGAGTCCTTCCTTTAGACCGGCAACAAACGCACTCATGAGCGCCTCCTCATTCCAACCTGAGGCCGCGGCCAAGGTGTGGAACTCTACTGCGTAGTCAGCGACACTTCGCTCTCCCTGATGGATCCGCAATAGCCGCTTCCCTGCGTTTCCTCCATCGTCGGGATGGTCGAAAACCTTTTTCAGTTCGTCCAAAAATTCTGCCAGGGACATCGACGAGAGTGGTCGTCGGGCGTGTGTAGCCTCTGCCCAGGCTAGCGCTCTGCCTCTCAATAATCCTACAATATAGTTTACCTTGGACTGGTCGGAAGGGAAGGTGACCGGGCGCTGGCAAAAAACCAATGAGCACTGCAACAGGAAACTCCCACATCCAGTGACGTCTCCAGAGAAAGGAACTGGGTCGGAGGCATGGGATTCCCGGATGGCTGCAGGAGGGGGCGTGGCCGGAGGTTCCGCCGAGGGCGAAGGTGACGCTGACGGGGCTGCGGTGGAAAGTTGGGCAGTGAGCCGGGAAACTTGTTGGGTTAACTGAGTGAGCTGGGTAAGCATGGCCTGATTACTCTCCGCGAGAGCCTGTATTAGATGCTCATGTTGACAAACACATTGTCTACTAATTGATGTATAAATTATGTATGAAGAATCTAAACTGTGGGCATGAGAGCAAGTTGAACAGAATTTCTTAAGATTTTACAACTGCCACGCACTCTAACGATGATTGCATCCACTGTAGCTCACCCTATACACACCCATTATAAACTCAGAAAAGGACTCAAGAAAGCTTAAAACTTAAAATGTGATAATTTAAAAACTGTAAAAGCGAGCATAAAAAAAAGAAAACAATATACGGAAGAAGAATAATGAACTAGAATGTGCAATTTCTGGAGAAATTGTGTGAGAGCTGGAAGCTGTTGGCTGCTGCTTCCAATGCTCCCAGCGCTGCTACAGCAGCAGTTTTCAAAATCTTTTAGCGCCACCTACAAGTGAACTTTGCTGAATTTGGTCACCATGGAATATTACATTAAAAGAGATACAGCTGTTAATTAGTATGGTGGTGTTTAACTAATGGCCACAAGATTGGTGCCACGCTTATGTCATGCACGTGCTAATGGAGAACTTGTGTACCAAGTTTCATTTTATTGAAGTCGGAGCTGGCCAAGTCCAAAATCCAAAGTCCATAAATGAAGTCCACAAGAAACAGAGCATAAATCCCACACAGAAA
>NC_058056.1:2562298-2579798 GCF_020085105.1 Siniperca chuatsi | reverse complement strand
AGCACTATAAGCTTACAAACTCTGAGTATGTGCAGAAGACATTCACTTTAGAGCTGAAATGTTTAATCGTGTCATGAATTAGTTTACTGACAGAAAATGAGCCTAATGGTCAACAGTTTTGAGCATCATGTAAGACACTATCTTTAAGTTTGTGACTGTTGGGCAGACAAAACAAGTAATTTGAACAGCTGTCCATCATACAGCTCCTCTCCTGTAGTAACTGCATATCAGTAGGCCCTATGTGTCTGTAAGCTTAAAAGGCATGATTTGCATATTGTTGTTATTGTTTGGCATATTATGGAATTGGTGTGTGTATGTGTGTTTTTATGGGCGTATGTCTGTGTGTGTCATGGTCATTACATTACATTAATTTGGCATAGGCCTGCCAGTTTGGTCAAAGCGACTTAAGGTGCCAGTATGTCAACAAGTCCTCCAACCCATACGACCACATAGGTTGTTTGTTCCTACTCTAATACGACCAACAGGAGCGTCCTAAATTAGCGCCCCTACCCGTGGCAGCTGAGGACGGGCTGCAAGGTGAGGACATGCTGCAAGCATAGGTTATGTAAATCACGTGACACAAGTCATGTGACGTTAAACATGTGGTCAAAGTTGTGAAACGATCAGTTTGGTTAGGTTTAGTAAAAACAAACTGGTTAGGCTTAGGAAAAGATCATGGTTTGGGTATAAGTAGCTTACGTAAGTCACTTTAGTCATGTAACTAACGTAAGTTAAGTCACGTACATAACGTTATGTAACTTAAAAACTTTAAATAAGTCAACTCTGACTTTTGGTTTCACGCGGGACACGAACCCCGGTCTCCTGGGTGAAAGTCCTGTGTTTGTTTGTTGCATCCATCCACCACACCACCCAACAACACCCACCACCCAACAACACCCACAGAAGCGGCTGGTGTGGTGGGGTGGTACCTTAGTGCATTTAACCTCCATAGAAACTAGAGATAACAGACAACAGTTAAAATACTAAGGATCAAAATCTAAGCAGCAGAGGCCGAGATATCCTGGCCTTTAGTCCCTAGTATGGGTCAAGCTCCAAAAACACTGGATCCTACACTTCCCATAATGCAACAAATACTATATTTTGTTAGACCCTCCCTTCAACACAAACATTGTAATGGTGAGTTTAAGTGACAGAACACTAATATTCAGATATCAGTATCAGATTTAAAGAAAGCCCCTGTTTGTGTTCTACTCAGAAGAGATCCCATCTTTTAAAAATGGCTTGTGACATTGTTAAAGGAGGAATTAATGACTACCACTCTCTGTACAACTGTTTAGTCAGTCTGTGATGTTCAGATTCCCAGAATTCCTCTCAACAATCACCAGAGAAGGGGTGAGCTTGTTGCTTCTTGTCTCTAGTGGATTTATGAGCATGTTTGCATGAAATTGTGAGCTAACCAGCTAGTTGATGATGATCAGTAATAGGCTCCTTACTAACAACCCTCCTTGCTGTATAGCTACATTACATTCTAGTCTATTTTGAGCTACTGTGGGTGTAGAAATTCTCTGTGCATCTTCCCCAGTGGATGTATGACTGTATGACTGTAGTTGCAAGCTGAAAGAAGCCCACGTTGCTGCTTGGTGATTTTGATGGACTAACACCAGAACCCGATGTTCGCTGTTTATGTTGTTTATGAAATCAGTTAAACATTTTCAGATATCAAATTCCACTGTGACTGCTGGAAATGTCTGGGATGATGTCACATTGGCTACCTTTTAGCCAGTTATTCACACAAATATTAAAACAAAAAATTAACCCAAAAAAGCAAAGATCTGTTGGAAATTGGAAGCTTAATTATTTATTGGTTTATTTAGAAGTCCAGACTGGAGCACAAACATGCAGGCCAACATTTAAATGAAGTGCCAAAAACTGCAGTTCATTGAATGGCCACTTGAGGCTGGCTCCAAACGAGAGTCAGTCCTCATAGAGCCCCATGTTAAAATGCCCAGCTTTACAGCAGAAATAAACATGTTTACAGCCTGGTACAAAAAACAGTTTTGGTCTCCATAGCTGAATTCCCCCTTTATGACAACTGTGAGGGTGATGAATTTTTTTTATAACTCACCAGTTTAAATCATATAAAGGCTTAAAGTTAAGCATAATTAAGGACGTAGCTGCTTCGAGTGACAGGTGGGTGCCCTCTCAGGTGGTTTGCCGTTAGGTGGTTTCATCAACCAGGCTTCATTCGGCCCTCAGCTCCACCTCTTTACCCATTTTTGGATTAGCCGGAGTCGGGGGACTGCCAAGATGGCGACGTTCGGAGCCACCGGAAGGTGCCCTCTTAGAGCTTCACAATGGCTCTTCAGAAACCTATAAATCCATGTTTTATACAGTCTATGGTTATACAACAATCTCTATCTAACGTTTGGTAACATTAGCTAAAATTAGCCTCTAGCTGATGGTCATACCAGACGGTAGTAGCAAAACCCCTGAGTGTTCTGAATTGAGTAAGAGTGTGTTTTAATGTTAATGAATTCAACTTTTCATTTGTAAGATAAAAATTATTATTTCTTCTTTCAAAAGTCACATAGTCTCACTTTAAATATCCAACCCTTTATAAGGAAGATCAATGTGATGCTTCTCAGCACCACGACTGTACATGTAGGGGATTAAGGTTTTCTTCACCCCAATGGGTTTGAAACATGATAGGCACTGGATGAAGATGGATAAAGTGGTCCGCTCCCCATGTGTCAAAAACAACACACAGAAGTGGATTACAATAAACTATGTATCTTATTACACCTGGTGAGCACCTGTTTCCCTGGAAACACACAACTGAGTCGTAACACAATCTTGGCTCAGAAGTCAGAGATAACATAGATAAAAATGTTTTGGAATGTGCTACTAGTAACAAATTATATTTATTATATTTTTTTGTCATATGTTTGTGTAACAATTCAGGAAAAATGTCAGAGGTTGGTTGGCTGTTTTTTCTGTTCAAGCCCAGGATTTGATTAGGTGGAATAGAGAGGGATCCCTAGGTTTTAAAGAGAAAGTCAGAATCAGTCCAAATAAATGGATAATTCTGGTTTACTATAACTTGGGTCTTATTTTGTAGTTTTCCTGGTGCCACTAATAACACTGTACTCCCCTGTACCCACTGTGCTCATGTTTTGTGCCCCGTTGGATTTTGTTGTAGTGATGGCGCCGTGTTCCCAGATCTCAGCAATTACTTTAGTGAATACAAAGTTGTCTACACATACATAGAAATGATGCTCAAATGATTCAGTACTAAGTGGGTATCCTATTGGCTTGTCTATATACAGTAACCTCTGCCATATGACCAGTTTCAGGTGACAGCCATTCTATTTTATTTTTATTTTTATTTTTTTGCCATTATTTGATGCAGGCAAAGATAGACAGGAAAGGGGGAGAGAAAGAGGGGATGACATGCAGCCATGAGTAAGGACTCAGCATGTTAGCTGCATGAGGGATTCACCTCTGCACATTCCCCCTTGGCACTAAACTGAGCTTTTCCTGTTAACTTGGACTTTTTCTAGCCTCTTGAAAAGATACAGAAGTTTGCTTTTGTCCGTATTCTCTGCAACACTCATGGATGAGCCCGAGCCATATGATTAGTGGCTGTGATTCTCTGCATGAAAGCTGGAAGAGCAGCTAGCGCTTTAAAACAATGGCCTGGAGGCTGTTACATAACACATGATGAGACGAGGAGAGAGGGAGAGCAGTTCTCTCTACATTACAGTACTGGAATCCCTGAGCTGAATATTCCCACATCACACTTCCCACACAGCTCTCTCACATACTCACACACACACACACACACACACACACACACACACACACACACACACACACGTTCATACCCACACATACACACAGCCACACACTGCCTCCCAGCTCATTGGGATGCAGGTTTCTCTCTGAGTACAGTTAACATTACTGTGAGCTCAAGCACTTTGCTGGTACTGTGTTCTGCCAGATTATATAGAGAAATGTGCATTATTTTCATATGACTGTACGACTAATGATGTCATCAGGGTTATCTTGGCTTGGGCTTGCAGACTTCCGTTTTTTAACAGATAGCCTGCATTTCAAATAGGGGGTGTGGAGTTTGAAAGACGTAGGCAATTTACCTGACAGAAAGAGTCTAAATATAGACGCTATCCCATATGCATTATGGAAAATGTAGGATTCAAAATTTTTTTTGAAGCTTGCCTTTGTGCCTTTCCTGTGTACTAAAAGTCGGGATAACTTGTCCTTAACTGCTTCAAATTTGACCATTCTTTTTTTGATCTGTCCCTTGTGAGTCTAACAACAATTCAACCTTTATAGAAACATGAAATATATGAGGAAGAAAAGATGGGGATGGAAAATGAATCAAGAATCCTCGTAAAAGTAAATTTGATAGAGGATGAACTGACTAGAACAGGTTGAATGTGAAACCTCGCAGGATTCTGTTTGTTTTACTAGGCTACAGTTGGAGTAGTAAGGTACAATTTATCAGAAGGTTGAGAAAGACAGTGCCAACTCAAATTTCTATTTAAAGAATATTCTGCCTCAAAATATGGGACAGAACACTTTTAATCTTTGGAAAGTAGTGACAGGTGTTCATTTTTGATAGAAGCATGGCTCATGGTGTACTGTCCTGTAGTTGACCCTTTGTTTCAAATGCCTCCAGTGAACACAGTGTACATCATGTAAGGTGCATATTCAGGGGTTTTCCTGGTCCAAATTTCTGCCTGCTGTCTCCCTCTTGTCATGTTTTCAGCCATTCTAAGACATAGCCTAGATAATCCACAACAAGCTGTTCTTGTAAAATAACCCATAAAGCAGAGGCATTTTTTTAACCATAAAGGCTGCAGTGAATTCACCTGGTTACACAATGACCACTTGCTGGCAATCAAAATAAAAGTAATGTTTATTCATATTTTGGGGCAGTGTGCTTTCTTACATTTAGAAAGCACACTGCCCCAACAATAAGTGTCACTGGAATAAGTGTTACTCCATTACTTTAAAAGCTTTACCCTAGTGGATGGGAGGGCTCAACATGCTGCAATTTAAGAAAACACACTAATAAAACACTACAGGCCATACACAACGAAAGTAGAGTCCAACTGATTTATTGGGCTTTGGATATATATTAGCAGATACAGTGGTGTGCAAAAGTGTTTGCCCCTTCCTGATTTCTTTTGGATGTTTGTCACACTTAAATGTTTCAGATCATCAAACAAATTTAAATATTAGTCAAAGATAACACAAGTAAACACAAAATGCAGTTTTTAAATGAAGGTTGTTATTATTAAGGGAAAACAAAATCCAAACCTACATGGCCCTGTGTGAAAAAGTGATTGCCCCCTAAACCTAATAACTGGTTGGGCCACCCTTAGCAACAACAACTGCAATCACATGTTTGTGATAACTTGCAATGAGTCTTTTACAGCGCTGTGGAGGAATTTTGGCCCACTCATCTTTGCAGAATTGTTGTAATTCAGCCACATTGGAGGGTTTTCGAGCATGAACTGCCTTTTTAAGGTCACAGCATCTCAATAGGATTCAGATCAGGACTTTGACTAGGCCACTCCAAAGTCAGCCATTCAAAGGTGGACTTGCTGGTGTGTTTTGGATCATTGTCCTGCTGCAGAACCCAAGTTCGCTTCAGCTTGAGGTCACGAACAGATGGCCGGACATTCTCCTTCAGGAGTTTTTGGTAGACAGCAGAATTCATGGTTCCATTTATCACAGCAAGTCTTCCAGGTCCTGAAGCAGCAAAACAGCCCCAGACCATCACACTACCACCACCATATTTTACTGTTGGCATGATGTTCTTTTTCTGAAATACGGTGTTACTTTTACGCCAGATGTAATGGGACACACACCTTCCAAAAAGTTCAACTTTTGTCTCGTCAGTCCACAGAGTATTTTCACATCATCACAACATCAAGATGTTTTCACATCATCACAACATCAAGATGTTTTCTGGCAAAAATGAGATGTGAGCCTTAATGTTCTTTTTACTCAGCAGTGGTTTTCGTCTTTGAACTCTGCCATGCAGGCCATTTTTGCCCAGTCTCTTTCTTATGGTGGAGTCATGAACGCTGACCTTAAATGAGGCAAGTGAGGCCTGCAGTTCTTTGGATGTTGTTGTGGGGTCTCTGAATGGCTAACGAAGAACTAAATGAAGACTTTGGAGTGGCCTAGTGGAGATAAGTTGAGCAAACTGCAAATGTTTATTCAACATCTGTTACATAATAGCCGAACCTTATATGGATTCAGATGTGAATTTGATACAGCATTCTAGTGAGGTTGACAGACGAAGAAGAAGAACAAAATGAAGACTTTGGAGTGGCCTAGTCAAAGTCCTGACCTGAATCCTATTGAGATGCTGCAGCATGACTTTAAAAAGGTAGTTCATGCTCGAAAACCCTCCAATGTGGCTGAATTACAACAATTCTGCAAAGATGAGTGGGCCAAAATTCCTCCACAGCGCTGTAAAAGACTCATTGCAAGTTATGGCAAATGCTTGATTGCAGTTGTTGCTGCTAAGGGTGGCCCAACCAGTTTTTAGGTTTAGGGGGCAATCACTTTTTCACACAGGGCCATGTAGGTTTGGATATTGTTTTCCCTTAGTAATAGCAACCTTCATTTAAAAACTGCATTTTGTGTTATCTTTGACTAATATTTAAATTTGTTTGATGATCTGAAACATTTAAGTGTGACAAACATGCAAAAAAATAAGAAATCAGGAAGGGGGCAAACACTTTTGCACACCACTATATCAATATTAGTGTAAATGTTGGCTGATGGCATTCATGTGGTTATCTGACAATAATGCTCACCCTCAAGCCAA
Organism: Siniperca chuatsi; assembly: GCF_020085105.1. Lineage (NCBI taxonomy): Eukaryota > Metazoa > Chordata > Actinopteri > Centrarchiformes > Sinipercidae > Siniperca > Siniperca chuatsi. Next base: position 2,572,969 of record NC_058056.1, on the reverse strand, counting down.
TCGTATTTGAGTATTCGCTGTGGGCATTGTGTAAGGTTAAATTATGTCACTGCGGTAAGTGAAGCTTTGAAGACTCGAGTTAGTACCAGACATATTAGCAGGTAAATGAATTATCTGGGTGGAAGTTGTTGTTGATATAGAATTTGATAGAGACACATTTGAAGAATAAATAAATAAGGATTCAGACTTGGCATGATAAATTTGGCCAATGGATTACTTTGACTTTTCTATGATTTCCAAGCTAATTTATGGATGGACATACAGTATATTTGTGGTGGACATTGGAGATATAGAATCAAAAAATATATGTATCATGTCTCTGTGTTCAGATTTGACTGAATGTAAGGATGATTCCTTGAAGTAGTAAAATGTTTGACGCACCTGTCCCTTTCACCTCCTGACAGTTTCAAACCTTTATTTATTTATTTATTTACAAAGACTCAAAATGAAATTCCCTCTTTGTGGCTTTATATTTATCTCTCAATTCTGAGCATGTGATGGGAGATTTATATTTTATAGCAAAATTTTTATCACAAAGAAATAATTATTTGACCAAACAAAGCTATTCTGTGCTCAATAAATTTATTTTTATGTTCAGTAAATGTATTTTTACGTTTGTTATTATTTACACAAATGCTTGAGACACACATAACTTCATACCTCTCTGGCCAAAAGTCCCTTGCGAAATTGACACTCTTTCTGTGTGTGTGTGTGTGTGTGTGTGTGTGTGCAGCAGCAATTTAATTGACATTCTCCACCATTAACATGTAGTTAAGATTTAGCTCAGTTTTATACTAAGCTGTTTCTCTTGATCAGTCAAGAGATAATGCACAAATTAGCTTTGTGAGGGAATTAACCTGAAATCAGGTAGCAAGAGGTAAAATAAGGGACGAATAAGTGACTGAATGTAATTTACAGAAAACAAAGGCAAAGATATTTATACGTGAAACATTCATTACGTTCACTACTAACAAAACTCAAACAACTAATAGACACACAAATGAACGTATAAACAACCATGAGTAAAAATGAATACAGCGATGAATAATTAACTGAGAGAGGAGTGCCAACTCCCGCCGGGTCGCGGGAGTTGGCACTCGCTCTCTCTCAACAGGAATAATATCACGCACACCTACTTGGTTGGGTATGTTGATGGCTTTCAGGGTTTGATAAACTCAGAGTTCTGACTTTTCTAACTTTATCATGTTAGAATGCTTCATAAAGAATCAATTGTTTGTTGCCAATTTAATGCTTCCATGTTAAAACTCGGTCTCATCAATTGCTGAAAGACACTAAACATATATGAATAACAGGATGTCATCCTTATGAGTAATAGACTGGTAACCCAGGAAAATGTAATAAATGACAATCATGTTACATCTGTTATTATTAATACACATACATATGTCCCTATATATATCAGGCCTGGAATTAAGTAATTTTTAGAGCAAAGCCACTTTGGCCTTTTATAAATACAAATTTATTGGGGCATTGCGGCCAATTGCAAGGCCAAAACCAATGATGCAATAACAATAAGTGATAATTACATTGTATTGTAAACAAGATACAATCAACAATTAGGAGTCAGTGTATTGAGACACAGTACTGAGTTGATTTAAACTGTACATTGGATGTTTGACTTTTCCACAAAATGCTTTGTGAATGATTTTTTTTAAATGTGAAAAAATCATTTTATTGTTATATTTTAATGATAAATAAAGTCTATAAATAGGCTATGAGTGAAAGGGTCAAAATTAATCTGAGTCCAGATATCCTCTTGATTCCTGAAGGTGAATTAGTGAATTGGCCCATTGTCAATTAACTTTTACTGGCATTTTCTCTGAGTCTTGGCAGGGCATCAATTCTCTTTGGAATTGTTAAAATTGTTCATCATCATCATCATCATCATCCTACAATGCTCTTTGAGACTATGGGAAGGTGTGTGCAGCCACCATCTGTCAGCGTGCACATGTCCAGTCCTGCACAGTAGAGAAGTCATATCTGTATCTATTCTGAGAGCCAGAAACATGTGCAAAGGTTTGATTCCCCATAAACCACCGTGCTGAACAGCGTGCACTGTGTCAAGGAGAGTTCAGACAAGCCAAATAAAGAGACTTCTCCCACTGTGCTCTGTTGACTCTCCATTATCTGAGCGAGACTGTCTGCAAACAGCCTCTGCTGCTCACATTGGGCTGAATGTGTCATTCTTGAATGTGCGCCCAGTCCCCCTACATCCAGGAGCAGATTGGATGGCAAAGAGTCTCAGCCTTCACAAACTCTGCTATGAGTTTTCTGCAGGTTAGAGGGGGTGATGACAGCAAAGGTCCCTTCTTTTTAGTTCATCCCCTCATTCTTTTTGAATTTCCTCTTCCAGTCGTTCCTGCGGCCAAGCTTTTATAAACTGTTTCAGATGTCTGCTTGATTCACAGCAAATAAGCTTTCTCTGCACAAACCCTCAGGCTGATATAATTTGTGATGAGGAAGCACATGTTACACACACACACCATGACAGTAGACTGCGCTCTAAAGCCTGCAGTGTGCTGCAAATGAAATAGCATTTTGCATGCTCCCAGATTCCTTTCAAATACAGCGCTGTGGGCAGATGATAGTACACATACTGCAACAACAGTCCTAACTCCTAAGTTTTTGCTCTAAGTGTATGTAGTGGATCTCACTCTGTGTTGCGTTGTGTGAAAGATAAGAACTGCACTTCCTGGGATGGTCTTGGAGGATTTTATTGCAAAATGTCTTCAGCGGCAACTTTAACTATCAAGAGACAAACATTTACAGGGTCACTCCTGCATAAATGCTCCCTGCGCCTTCCCAGAAGAAAGTGCAGGTGAAAAGAGAAACATTTAAGAACTTCCAGCATTACAATGAGAAAAATAAAATACGATTTGCATGGATAAATAACGAACCAAAATACTTTCTTGCAGAAAAATAAAGAAACAACCATGCATAAACCCTCATACCTGTAATTATGAATAGACAAACATTTACAGGGTTTCTCCTGCATAAATTCTTCCCACTCCTGTGTAACATCATGAGCAAAGTCACTACATGCTCCACACTAGCAAAAAACAATACACGCTAGCATCGCTGCTACATGGCAGCCCTGCTACTCGCATATCTTCACACAACTTCCTCCCTAATTAGCAGATTTATGCATAAAAACAAACACAATTGTAGCTCTAAACCATTACAATGTCTATATTGACTTTACATTTGTTCAAAGCAACTTAACATCGTGATATATATATATATATATATATATATATATATATATATATATATATATATATATATATATATATATATATATATATATACACACACAGTATATATATATATATATATATATATATATATATATATATATATATATATATATATATATATATATATATATATATATATATATATATATATATATATATATATATATATATACATATATATATATATATATATATATATATATATATATATATATATATATATATATATATATACACACAGTATATATATATATATATACACACAGTATATATATATATATATACACACAGTATATATATATATATATATATATATATATACACACAGTATATATATATATATATATATATATATATATATATATATATATATATATATATATATATATATATATATATATATACACAGTATATATATATCAAAAATGACCAAAAGTAAACGCTGTGAAGAAAACACGTAACTTCCCAGAAGAAGTTACCGCGTGAAAAGAGGAAGTAAAGCTTGCTGGAGTTCAACAAATACAGTTTTACAAAAAAAAACAATGGTGATACTTCCTATTATAACCCAGAATATCTCCTGTTTGTAAAAATGTTATCAATTTTGAAAAAATACAACAATGATGCATTTTTAAAAGCATATTTTGATGGCTAGTGAGTTAATAAGGATCCGATCACCTCACTAACAAATCTAGACAGTTAAGTAACACTGGATGATTTGCATCAAACCAAAAATGCTCTTCAGACCCCACTTTGTTGAACAGTTCATTTATTCTTGCGATACATGAATAAAGCTGATTTCATGACCATGTATGGATTTCCCGGTAAATTGGCACTACATCAAAGGATGAACGTTTAGTCAACGGGGAAAAATCACAGTGCCAACATGCAGATGATTTAATAGAAATCAGTTCAAGTGTTTGTCTTTAAGTCCACCTGACAGTAACTCAGAAAGTAGTCCCCTGGAAATCCCTGTAGCTGACCAAAAGTCATAACAGATGAAAAATGACAATAAAACTAAGTCGGCAAATACTGTTGTGTCCAGGCCTGTTCCTCTTTAATTAGTGCTTATTGATGGGGCAACAGGCTTTGACCCAACACTAGCAGAATTTCCTCCGGAGATGGTGATGTCATGGTGGAAAGAGACATGACCCAAGAGTCCCTAAAACCAAAAGCAATCACAAACTTTTATTTCTCCGTGGAAGTAAAGCAAAGCTTCACAGTGAGAAACCAGTCACGACACTGTTGACCAATTGCAGGTGATGTTGCATTGAGTAAATAAACCTGTGCAAATATTGTGGTAAATTCATCCAGCTGACCTGTACACAAAGCGGTGATTAAAGCTAAATGTGGCAACTCTTTTTGTTCATAATTCTGCCAAATTTGACTATACTGTAAGTTTAAATCTTACAATAGCAGTCTCTGTGGCATTAGCCCATGAGGTGGTCTAGTTGCGGCCTTGGGAGTTGGTGGCGCGTTGTCTCAAAACTTTGTAGTACTTATTATTTACAATTCCATTTTTCTTAGGATTGGGGGAACATTCTAAAACACTCTGAACAATAGTCACACTCATTAAAAATAATTTTTGCAAAATAATTTATATATTTAAACATTTTAACAATGTTTTTGGTGGTGGTATATCAGGTGAGTTGGCCCGCCTCCCCTTAATTTTATGCACACTGTCCTGTAGTGTTTTTATTGTCCTGTATGGTGAGCTCTGAAAAACTCTGTAACCCAGATTATAGAGTTACTGAGCTGTATTTCATAACAATATTGCATCTTGAATGACAACGTGTTTGATAATTTTATAATGATTACTGTATTACCAAAGATGGGTTAATGCAGTTGAATTGGCATAATTTATATTCAGTGCATTTTCACACCTCCTAGAAGCTTGTTTCAACTGAGTGTAATAACTGCCCTTTTAAACAGTAGTATGACATATGACACACACTGATGTAAGGATAGAATTGGCCAATGATAGGCTAAAATATAATTTGACTCATTTAAACTTATGATCAGGCAATTTACTCATTACATCATCACTTAGAAATCTGCTACCACTCCCACCTCTTAAAACTAACCACCAGGTAAAGAAAAAATGTTTTGCATTTCTTATGTTAACAGGTATTATTAAAGGATCAATGGCTACAAAGCTGTACAAAGAGGTTATCTCCTCAGTGGAATTCAGAGGATTTTATGTAAAGAGTACTGCAGCAGTCTGCAGAGGATTTGTTTCTTCCCATTTCCAAACTTGGCATGTAATATTTATTTGCTTAGACAAAGTAGCTGTTGCTCCTCTCTGATGATGTGTCAGTACAGAGAGACTGTCAGAAGTTCTTTCAGCCTCTGCTCCAGCTTCCTTTTTGGCTAACTAGCAGAGGGTTTCTTCCATAGGTTGTGGTCAAAACAACAGAAGAACTCCATGGAATAATTTAATAACAGGATGTAGTTGGAAAACTCTAACAAATAGATAAATATAAATAATCACTTTGGTGGTCCATTAACATTCCATCTAGCACCATCATCAGTTTAAAGTTTCAATTTGTCCATCACTTTGGTTATTGACCAAATACCTGCAAAACTAATTACATTCCCATCAGCCTGAGCTGTACTTTAGTGTTTAGTAAACATTATGGTAGAAATCAGCATGTTAGCATTGTCATTGTGAACATGTTAGCAATTAGGTCAAAGCACCGCTGTGTCTAAGTACAGCCTCACCAAGCCGCTGTAATGCATCCATACATATTGTGTATTAGAGTGGATTTTGAAACACAGTGTTGATGAATGAATAGAAAGCAATAGCTGCCGAAATAGCAAAAACACAACGAACAATCTGCAACTCTATTGTATGCTTTGGAAAACTTAAGTCACTATATTCAGATTCTGTAACCCTTCTCTCACAGCAAGTGATGAACTGAAACTGAAAAGTGAGATAACCTCAGTGTACTCAGTGTAGGTGTGTTGAAGTGTGGGCTGACAGGCCACATGATGAACAAGCAGGTGATGAATAAGCACCTGGTTTCTGTGGAGGAGGTGATGAGAGATCAGTGATGTCAACCAACAGTAAGGCACTGGAGGGGACTGGGCTACAGATATTCTGTTGAAGGTATCCTTATTATAAAGTATTTTCTTCACTTCCAAAAAACATGATCTTAGAATATATCTTCACTTTAACTGGAAACTCTAAGATAGGGTTTGCCTCTTTCCTGCAGTGATTTGATTCCTGAGCAGAATCTTTTGTGAATTAATTGAGAGCATTGTGCTGACAATATGTACAAAAGGGAGGCAGAGGCCAAATCAGTATTCTACAGGTACCGTATGCTGCCTCTAAAAGAATGCAAGGAAACAGATCTGTCAGGTTACATGCAAGCTCTTTTTTGAGTTGAATGCAGAGGACAGCAAGGTAGGACACTGTATATTGTATATACACACATACCTAAATTATCTTTAATCATCACTGAGAGCTGAGCAGAGCTGGAGATGATCCAAATCAAAGACTACAGCTGGACTGAAAGGAACATTCGTGTTGATAATCCTACTGTTATCTAAGTAGCTTAGTAAGTTCCAGGTAGCAAACATACAGTTAGCTATGATAAGGTCAGACAGACTGATTATAACAACCTGAAAGCTATTATTGATAATAATAATAATTAATAATTTTATTTGTAGAGCGCATTTCTAGACCCAAAGCGCCAAACATACAGTGATATAAGACAAAAACATCAACAGCTTTGTAGGTTAATGTGAGGATTTTGTACTTAATACGGGATTGAACATTAAAGGGGAATGCTGGATGGCCTTAAGTGCTGTTAAGTAGATATTATAATTCTCATTGAAAAATATCTACCTTAAGTATTTCACAGATAATGCATATATCGTGTTTAGGGATGTCCCAGTCAAGTTCCTTTGGCCCAGATCCCATTCAGAGTCCTTTAACGTTGGCTATCTGCCAATACCATACTCATATCTACCTAAAAGACACAGCTGCCCAGTGCACCTTATTTTTGACAAGCTACTTAATCCAAATACTGAAGGTCCTGGTTAAAAATAATTAGGCTGATGAGCTTAAATTATTAAATTAAGCTCATGAATCAAAGTATGATATGAATGAAAGTTTAACTGGGAGAAAGCAACTCCTGAAATTGACGTGATGCAGTCAGCCGATGGGTTTTACTAGAAAAGACGTCTCACTCTGTTGGAGTTGTTGGAACTTTAAAAACTCCACCAATGGTGTTACAGAGTGGAGTTTCTTCCCTCACAAATTATCTTTGGTGAAGTACAGACCATAGACTGTAAAAAATAAATAAATAAATAAAATTTAAAAAATGGATGTAGTATATGTGACATCACCCATAGGTTTCTGAAGAGCCATTAGCCGAAGCTCAAAGTGGGCACCTCCCCGTGGGCTCCGACTGTCGCCATCTTGGCAGTCCCTGATTCCAGCTAATCCAAAAATGGGCAAAGAGGTGGAGCTGAGGCGGGCCAAATGAAGCCTGGTTGATAAAACCACCTAGCGGCAAGCCACCTGAGAGGGCACCCACCTGTCACTCAAAGCAGCCACGTCCTTAATTAGGCATAACTTTAAGCCCGTAATTTAAACAGGTGAGTTATATAAAAATTCATCCCCCTCGCAGCTGTCATTAACGGGGGAAATTAGCTATAGAGGTCAAAACCGTTTTTTGTACCAGGCTGTAAACATGTTTGTTTCTCCTTTTAAAGTTGGGCATTTTAACATGAGGGTTTTGGAGCCAGCCTCAAGTGGCCATTTAAGGAACTGCAGTTTTTGGCACTTCCACGTTGGCTTAATTTTTCTGTACCGGAGGTTGCCGCTTGGTACAGATGCACAAACCTGACAACAGCCAAGTTTCCTTTTATTCTGTCATCAAGTCACTGACAGAATAACCGCTAATTCGTGACAGGTGATATGATCTGTCACTGCGACTGTCAGCATCGGCTAAAAATGAGAAGCGGCTACCTGAATGTTTTGCTCTTTGCTAATAAGAAAGAGAAAAGAGATAAAAGATTCAATAACTTTTTTGTCATTTGTTGTCGGAGCAGATCCATATATTTAGCCAATTCAGGTGTCAGAACTCACAGTCATCACCGACAGCACTGATGCACACAATATTAATACAAATCTCTCATACGCAGTAAAATGCTTCACTGCGATTTCAGGCCAGGAATTTAATGTCAGTCCATGCCAATATCTACACATTCATAACAGTCCACTTACAGCATATTGTAACCATTTTGTTGAAATATTTTTTCTGTCTACTGTTATGCCATGTTTATGTCTTTTATTTTCATAACTACACACGAAATTGTTGATGCCATTTAGTTTTTTTATTAAAACAGAATCAACTCAGGAAGGGTAGTTGTAATATTATGATGTGCTAAGGGGTGGCCCTGCTAGCATGGTTTTTTTTTTTAAACATGTCTCTTGCTTGTGAACATATCTGTAATTTCGCAGTATTTAGCTGCACTTTCCTCCAGTTCTTTTCTCCTTTTAATGTGCTCAGCTCCCCTTTTCTGAACGTTGTGTTGATGTGTACGTGTGTGTGACCTATCGCCTATGATGACAGGGAGAGATCATACCATCAGGTTTAAAGCAGGCTGTGGAACTGATGGTCTACAGGTCTGAGTGAGTGTATCTGCCCTGTGTTGTTTTCGTTTTGATTTACATATTTCATTTAGCAGGAAGAGCAACTGTAATGCATCAATATTTCAACAATAGGAGTAGCTGACCTCCTGTTTTATCAGAAATAGAGCTGTAATGACAATGTCAATCGACAGAAAATAATCTGCAACTATTTTGATAATTGATTAATTGTTTGTCATTTTTCATGCAAACATTCTCTGATTTCAGCTTCTTATATGAGAGGATTTGCTGTTTTTCTTAAATTGAAACGCTAAAGGTTTTAGACTGTTAGTAAAACAAAACAAGCAAATTAAAGATGTAACTGGAAATTACGAATGCTATTTTTTAAACATTTTATAGACTAAAAAATTCATTGATTAATCAAGAAAATAACAAGATTAATCAGTAATGAAAATAATCGTTAGTTGCAGTTGTTACACCCATAAAGTGCAAGCTCACTCAAGGGGTGACATATTTTAAAAATTACTTATTCTGAAAGAATAAATGAAAAACAATATTGTGAGTCGGCTGGTCTTCAGTGGCTTTACTGATTTGCCAACTGAACTTAGTTGGAACAATACAAATGACAATGTAGAACACTATACAATACACTTATACAATTTAATCTCAAATTCACAGTATTATATAAAATCAATAGGCTAATAGAATCACAATAAACAATATTCTGTTATAAAAATAATCGATTCTGTATGAGGGTATTTACAGTGCTCATTCTATATCATTCTATCATTTTATCTACAGGTCTTATACCAGTATAAAACAATTATCTTATTTCCGTATACCAGTCACACAAAACAATTACATTCACAATATACAGTAATCTCTCTGAGTCATCCCCTTTGTTTACAGGTGGCATAATGTATCACAACCTGTGCGCTGCCTGGTTGCCTTGGCAACGGTCAACTACAGCACTGCAAACGGCTGCTAATCAGCTGTTCGGGCTCTGGCTCTAACGTCTACATTCTGGTAAACTTTAAGAGTAAACAAATGAAACCGTTAGTATAAAACTAAATAAAACAAGGAAAATATAAACTACAAAACACTCTAACATTAAATCCTGCTAATGCCAACTCGTCCTCGTTTAGGAAACTAAGCTAGCGCAAATACTGCTAACAAAAGTAACAAGCCCATTTAAATTTCAGTAATTGTAATTGCGTTATTTAATTTGAAAAAGTAATTAGTTACATGTCTAGTTACACCAAAAGTAGTGGAATTACAGTAACGTATCCCAAGACTGATTCTGACATAAATTCCAGCTTTAACTCACTCCCACTGTCTTTGACTTGTAAGTGCTCAGAAACAAGTCTGTAAAGTGCTTCTTTTATAAAGCCATGACCATTTCTCCCTCTAAAAATACCTTGTCTCTTTTTAAAAGGTCAGTGGTTATATTGTGAGATAAACCTCCACCGGTGGGTGATGTAAGCCTGGGTTAGCTCACTCTTTGTCTCCAGTATATGATTGGTCTGGAAAGCTGGTTTTTATGAGATGACTCACCATGCACTGTTTCTAAGAGACGATGCTCTCAGGTTGACCTGTGGCCCCGGGGGCGTTTACTGAGCAGGTATAAGCACTACAGAAAAACACACACCCACCAGGGATTGCTTTTCAGTTTTCCACCAATTCAACTCCTGATGTTTTTCTTAGTTTTCCCTTCGCTGTCAGAAAATGTTTTGTGCCATCATTGCTTTGGTTTTTGGTCACAAAATATATGTGTGTGTGTGTGTGTGTGTGTGT
>NC_058056.1:2504798-2559798 GCF_020085105.1 Siniperca chuatsi | reverse complement strand
GTATATATATATATATATATATATATATATATATATATATATATATATATATATATATATATATATATATATATATATATATATATATATATATATATATATATATATATATATATATATATATATATATATACGTATATATATATATATATATATATATATATATATATATATATATATATATATATATATATATATATATATAATGTATATGTATATATATATATATATATATATATATGTATATGTATAATATATATATATATATATATATATGTATATGTATATATATATATATATATATATATATATATATGTATACGTATATGTATACGTATATATATATATATATATATATATATATATATATATATGTATATATATACGTATATATATATATGTATATGTATATATATACGTATATATATATATATATATGTATATATATATATATATATATATATATATATATATATATATATATATATACGTATATATATATATATATATATACGTATATACAGTGGTGTGAAAGTGTTTGCCCTTCCTGATTTCTTATTTTTTTAAGGCCATGTAGGTTTGGATTTTGTTTTAATAATAACAACCTTCATTTAAAAACTGCATTTTGTGTATATACACACATATCACAAGGATGTGCCCTGTTCCCAGGCCCCACCTCTCTTCACAGTACCAAGTCTTGGCTTGGTCCCAGCTATGAAAAGTTGATGTTGAATGAATTAAAAAGGCTTGGTGGTAGTCCTAATGATGAGGGGAACCCCATTAATAATTTCCACTCTGGACTCGCAGCTCACTATCACATCAGTGCACACAGGAATAGAAGTACTAAGCAAAAAATATAATACACTATAATACAGGTAAGATAAATTAAGTACCAAGTGGATATAAGTATTAAATTAAAATAAGTGTAAAGTACAAAGTGGATTTACCGGTTGATGATGAAGTATGTACGGTATAATAATACAATGTAACAATATAAGTAATAAGTAGTGGTGCATGTACTGTCAAGTTTAGTGTAGCTTATTAAGATTATTATGAGTGGGTGGATATTGTACAGCAGTAATAGAAGTATGAATAAATATCAATAAATTAAACTGAAAACAGTATATTGCACCGGAGTATTAAACAGGGAATATTGCACAGTTATTTCAAGTATTACGGTGATGTTAATGATCCAATGTCCAGTTTGTCGACTCAAGGTCATATAGACTAACACTTAGAGAGAGGAGTTAAAGAGTTTGATGGCCACAGGCAGGAATGACTTCCTGTGGCGCTCTGTGATGCATTTTGGGGGGATGAGTCTTTCGCTGAAGGTACTCCTTTGTTTGAGCAGCACGTCATGGAGTGGGTGGGAGACACTGTCCAAGATGGCATGTAGTTTGGCAAGCATCCTCCTCTCTGACACCATCGACAGAGAGTCCAGCTCCACCCCAACAATGTCACTGGCCTTATGGATCAGTTTGTTGAGCCTGTTAGCGTCCACTACCCTCAGCCTGCTGCCCCAGCATGCAACAGCATACACGATAGCACTGGCCACCACAAACTCATAAAATATTGTCAGCATTGTCCGGCAGATGTTGAATGACCTCAGCCTCCTCAGAAAATAGAGGCGGCTCTGGCCCTTCCTGTAAAGAGCTTGAGTGTTCTTAGCCCAGTTCAGTTTATTGTCCACATGTAGTCCAAGGTACTTGTAGTCCTCAAAAATGTCCACACTGACCCCTGGATGGAGACAGGGGTCAGTGGTGCCTTTCCCTACGTAGGTCTACAACCAGCTCCTTAGACTTTGTCGCATTGAGCTGCAGACGTTTCTGCTCACACCATGACACAAAGTTACCCACCGCAGCCCTGTTCTCAGTCTCATCACCACCCCTGATGCATCCCACCACAGCAGAGTCATCAGAAAACTTCTGAAGGTGGCAGGACTCTGTGTGGTAGCTGAAGTCTGTGGTGTAGATGGTGAAGAGGAAGGGCGAGAGGACAATCGCCTGAGGGGCCCCAGTGTTGCTGACCACGCTGTCCGACACACAGTGATGCAGATGCATGTGCTGTGGTCTGCCAGTCAGGTAGTCAACAATCCAGGACATGAGGGGGGCATCCACCTGCATCACTGCCAGCTTCTCACCCAGCAGGGCTGGCCGGATGGTGGTGAAAGTATTGGAGAAGTCAAAATACATGATCCTCACCGTGCTTGCTGGCTTGTCCAGGTGGGTGTAGATGCAGTTCAGCAGGAAGATAATGGCATCCTCAACTCCCAGCCAGGCCTGGTAGGCGAACTGAAGGGGGTCCAGGAGGGGTCTGACCATGGGCTGCAGCTGTTCCAGCACCAGTCTCTCCAGGGTCTTCATTATGTGGGAGGTCAATGCCACCGCTCTGTAGTCCTTGGAGCCACTGGGACGCGGCGTCTTCGGCACAGGAACGAGGCAAGATGTCTTCCACAGAATAGGGACCCTTTGAAGACTCAGGCTCAGGTTGAAGATAAGTTGAAGGACTCCACATAGCTGGGGGGCACAGGCTTTTAGAACCCCGGGGCAAACACCATCGGGGCGAGCAGCCTTGTTTGATTGGGGTTTCATCAGCTGTCCTCTCACCTGGTCAGTAGTCAGGCACACAGCAGAGGTTACAGGCGGGGGAGGGGGGGAGTCATCAGTCATAAGGGCCGTTAGCCTGAGAGCCAGTTGAGGGGGGGTAGGACTCTCCAAGGAAGATGGAGGAGGGGGGAGCAGTGGACTCAGAGGAGTCTGAGGGCTGACAGCAGCTGAGTTAGAGGGGGAATGAGCATGAGCCGGTCTGTCGAATCTGTTAAAGAAAAGATTCAGTTCGTTGGCCCTGTCCAAACTGCCTTCAACTCCTCTGCTGCCAGTCGGTCTGAAGCCAGTGATGCTCTTCATGCCGCTCCAGACCTCTCTCGTGTTGTTGTGCTGGAGTTTCCACTCCAGCTTCCTCCTGTACTTCTCCTTGGCCTCCCTGATCTTCACCTTCAGGTCAGCCTGGTTTGCCCTCACCTCCTCCCTATTACCATCAGTAAAGGCCGTCCTCTTGGCATTCAGGATGTCTTTGATGTCCTTTGTTACCCATGGTTTGTTATTTGGATAACAATGAACCATCTTAGTTGGGACATTGCAGTCCACACAGAAGCAGTGCTGCACTCCAGTGTCCTCTCCATGAGGCTCACAGAGTGCATCCCAGTTTGTCACCTCAAAACATCCCTGCAGTGTCTCATAGGCCTCCTCTGACCATCTCCTCACTGTCCTTGTGGTCACAGGCTGCCTTTTAACCAGAGACACATAGCAGGGTTTGAAGTGAACCAGGTTGTGGTCTGACCTACCCAGGGGGGGTCATCCTTAACGTTAGCAAACAGCAGGTCCAGTGTCCTCTCCTCTCTAGTAGGACAACTCACATACTGGGTGAAATTAGTCAGTGTTGTTGAAACACTGACATGGTTGAAGTCACCCAAGATTAATGTGAGTGCACTCAGGTGTTGAGTCTGGAGTTGTGCTATGGCGGTGTGAATGGCGTTGCACGCCAATGCCAGTTTAGCAGAGGGGGGGATGTAAACAGCCACAACAATGGCATGTGAAAATTCACGTGACAGATAATATGGCCGGAGTCCCACAGCTAATAGTTCAATGTCCGGGCTACAGATACTCTGCTTGATAGTAACGTGACCAAGGTTACACCATCTGTTGTTAACGAGAACAGCAAGCCCACTGCCTTTCCGCTTATCGCTCCCCGTGTGATCCCTGTTGGCCCGAACAGTTTGAAACCCGTCGATGGAAATGTTATGATCCGGGATATCCTGGTGTAGCCATGTCTCTGAGAAGCACATCAAACTACACTCATGGAACTCCGCCTGAATATGGGCTAACGACATTAGCTCGTCCATTTTATTCTCCAGTAATCTCAAGTTGCCCATGACGAGAGAAGGCAGACATGGCTTAAATCTCTTGTTCTTAAGTCTCTTTTGTCTACACCCCTCTCTCTTCCCTTGCTGCTTCGTTCCACCTCTGCATCCTCAGTGTGTCCTCCTCCAGATCTCAGTGGGGACATCGGTTGTCCTGGACGCCATGCCGCTCGGCTTTAGCGTGATCAGCTGTTTCCTGGTGTAAACAATGCGGCCAAACAGCTGATCTGTAGCGGTGCCCTGACAGAGTAGCAGGAGAAGAACTTTCAAAAGTACCAAAACACTTTCTATTCTCATTTTCGTAAAGAGCGTACTTTAAATTATACTTACACACAAGTTACTCAAGTCTTGAACAAAAGGGAAAACTAAAAGTTGGAAAAAGTAAGACGACGAGACGGAGCTACGGCAACGGGCAGCATGCACATTCGCACATGCGCACTCAAAGTAAGTCAATATACTGCTCTCACTTTTAGTTTTCACTGTTAAACTCTCATAAAGTTATGGGTATATTTTGATGATAGCAAAAAAGTACCTGTCACTATTATATGATTATAAGATTAGCATTTGTTTCCATTTTATAACAAGTGTGTTACTAAAACTCAGTAAATGAGTGGGGAGGTATATTCTTTAGTTCATTCTTCTTCAGAGACATTCATGCAGTATTAAAATTCATGCAAACAAGTTAACATGAATAAGGTTTAATGAAATGGAAAATAGTGAGTCTCTTCCTGTAAGAGTGTGGTAATGATAGCTAATTTTCATAAACAAAAATGAAGGCCATGCTCTCAGTGCAGCAATTAGTTTATTCTTCTTTTTCATTTGGATAACCTGTCATAACTATGTGACACCACATTCATCTCCTCTACTCGGGTGACCTTGTTTACTTGCCCGAAGAATCTGGGAATTAATGAGATGCTCAAAAAGTCAAAATTTGCCTTTGACCATTACTTTGAGATCATGGCCAGTCGGTGCCAGTATTTTTTCTCTTGCGGTTTTAAGGGGGAGCTTGACCAATACGTGGGGGTGCTAAGAAAATAGTCGATTTTCATGACGTCAGAGTTATTTTATAAGAAAGTACTTGTTTTTTCAATAAAAGCAGATATGGGACACAGCACATTCGATATAAATGTAGTTTTTAATTGAATTTGGCCAAAGGATATTCAACAAAATAGCTATAAACCTAATGCAAGTGATCACAAGGTAATGACAAAAATGTCTTTCACATGCAAAAGTGAAACGCCCATGCAGCCACAATTAATAACAACACAATACATCCAAAATGCGACAACATTAAGTGCATTTATTCCATATGCATAATCAGACAACTGTGCACTGGTAATACTGATTGCCATTTCATCAGAAATTCTTATCACAACATAAATGGTAAATGGACTGTACTTATATAGTGCCTTTCTAGTCTTTCTGACTACTCAAAGCGCTTCAACTACATATCACATTCACCCCATTCACGCACATTCATACACTGATGGATAACTGCTCATCAAGGTAACTAACTCAATCACACACACACTCACACACCGAAGGCACAGCCCTCAGGAGCAAGTTGGGGTTCAGTGTCTTGCTCTACCACTAAGCCACAGCCCGCACGGCGTCTGAAATGAAAGGAATAATATCCACAGTTCAACCACTACAAGAAGTGCATTTACCCTATGTCTGTCTGTGCTGTAAAACGAACTGGATATCATCCGACTTGCCGAAAATATGCATGTTGCATGCGCCTTCTTCCATCCAGATCAGCGTGATTGAATCATGTTCCCACCACCAGACAGGCTCGCTCTGTCAATAAATAAAAGGCCTTTCAGTTGCAAATTCATAGTAATAGATGAGGCTACGACAGGCACACAATATATAAAATTACCCAACTTAATACCACATAATATCTTATGCCATATTTATAATACATTAATCAGTCACTCACCAAGTGTTGTTTTATAGAAGGACGATGCATCTGTTGTTGTGGTTCAGTGCAAATGAGTCTATAATGTTTCGACATCCAGGGCCTTGGTTCTTTCTGCGTGTATAGACAGGCAGGCAAGGTTGCTGAGTCGAGGGTTTGCCATTCTGTTTCAGGTAGGCTTTTACTTGCCGCATGCAGGAAAACTGCGCTCACATGACGCAGATGTTACTGGCAGTGCGACAGATATGGGTAAAAGTTTATAGATTTCCACAAAGGAGTCTTTTATAAGGATTAAGCATAGACAGGAACTCCAGTGTGCTGCTAACTGTTTATTTCCATGGGCCGGGGCACTTGGTGCACCTTGGCCAGCAGATTGTCCTCTCTAATTCCACAGTCTATAGTGTACCATGGGCACAAGGCTCTCCTTTTGGAGGAATGTAGCATGCTTGGGGTTGAGGGCTGACATTCCCATGAGAACTGCACCTGCTTCTGTGGGAAAGTGTTGGGTCATTTCATTCACCAGTCGGTCAATGAGGGTAGAATGAGGACATGGATGGTTCAGTTTGAATTGGATCTTCAACTTAAAAGTCCCATTGATGGCCAGGCTCTTGGGATTGTATCTTCTGTTGTGGGGGCGGTGGCGGCGGTTGTACGGCGACACCGACCTTTACGCACAGGACCTCTGCCAAGAGTCGTTCGTGTGGTCTTCTTTAATGCTCGTGAGTGTGCAAGGTCAGTGGCAGTCTCAAGCAAAAGATCACGGGACTATAGAGTTTCAAACATGAACTTTGCTGTGCGAAACAGATCATCAAACAGTAATGACCGCGTGTCAGTCTATCTGCGTGAATTTGGCTGCGACTTAATGTCCTTTGAGATTGCATTGATGGCTGGGAGGGTATTTTGCACTGCCCACAGCGAGTAGTACTAGCAGGACCATCGCATGTCAGACAGTTTCTTGAGTTCAGTGGGCTGCTGTGAAAGCTCAAGTTCCCATTGCTTATTAATGAAATGGGCATGGACAAATGAGCCTGAGAGAAAACTTGAACATGTTTTGCACTAACAAAAAAATCTCCTGCTGGCTTCACGTTTCTGACCCAGTCCACCAAAACAAGATTGAGGCGGTGTGCGTGGCACTGAATGTAGATTGCCTGAGGGACCTCTTCTCTGAATTTCTCCTGGACCCCGTTATGAATGCCAGACATGATGGCCACACCATCATAACACTGAGCAATATAGGCAGTGTGATCAGTGTTACAGTTAAGAGTCTCGATGATAGTCCACTCATTCCACGCTGTCATTGCATATTTATGCTCCACACTAGCATTGTGCGTCTTGAACGAACTTGTCGCCGAAATGGTCATCAGCAGACTTGCAGAAGCTGAAGAGGATACTGGGAATGGTTAACTATCTGGGAAGGTACATCACCAACCTCTCAACTGTGGGACAGCCACTGTATGAACTCCTGGAAAAACAAGAATACATGAACCTGGAGTCATGTGCAGCAAACAGCCTTTGAACACATTAAGGAACTGTTAACAACCGCACAAGTACTTGCCTACTATGATGTAAGTAAACCCACTGCTGTATCGGCTGACACATGCAGCTATGGACTAGGGGGTGTGCTACTACAACTCCACGGGAAGCAGTGGAAACCTGTAGTATATTGCTCTAGACGTCTCACTGAAGCTGAAACTCGCTACGTCTGGATTGAAAAGGAAGCTCTGGCGGGTGTGTGGGTGTGCGAAAAGTTATAGATACAGGACTTAAAAGTAAAATCTTTCCCTCTTAAATGAAGTGGAGTGGAAATGTAAAGTAGAATGAAAATACTCAAGTAAAGTCATTGTACTTAGTTACTTTACTTACCACTGTTTATACCTCCAGTAGAGTTCCACACACTTGGAGAATCTATAACAAGGAGCACTGGAGCTGTTATGGAGGCTCATATTAGAACAACAACTTAATCAGACTTTTTATGTTCATTGTTCCCGTACTTTGTCACCCATCTGTATATGTACAGATACTAAAATACATTCAGCAGTCATTACTTATGTACACTGTTGTTTCCTTTCATATAAAAATGTTCTGAGTTATTATCGTTTAGGTGGACAGTGGGAACGTAGGCTAATGTAGGCTAACTATAACATCAAGGAAAAGTGATGAATGCATGCAAAATACATACAAGTTAGTATCCAGTGGCACATACATGCTTGCACACACATTTGTACAAAGCACCAAACTAACAAGGCAGTATACAGAGGTATCATTAGGAATCATCTTCCCCCCTGCTGGGCCTCAGAATAAATGATCAAACAATAATGCCAACACCCCCTTTTACAGGCTTTCTTTTCTACCGTAAGTCTACCTTAAGAAATGATGATCACAGATCCACTGCAGTACATACAAGCACTTTATTTGCATTTTTGCAAAGCTGTCATTTTCCATATTACATTAACAACACCCATTTTGTTTGTAGATACATAATTAGTCACCGTTGGGAAACACACACAGTGTTAGACTAACATAAAAAATAAAATAAAACTCGCCATAACTTTCTAAGAAGCCTATTACCGGTACGTGAGGTAAAAGTAATGCCGTCAGCTGATGTAATTTTTCCTGGTATATTATTCCAAGTGGAGTTCTGGTTTCTGTTAGGGAAGGGCGGCTAAGTGCTCGGCGTCTTAAGCAAGCAGTGGCTTCAGGGTGTTTGACACTTTTATGAAAGATTAGGTCACAGTATCCGGACTCACTTGGATACCTCAAAATGTGTATCCTTATAAATGTGCCATAATGTAAGCTCTGGTGATTTATCTTATGCAAGTGGCCAGGAGAGTAGTCATTTTACATAAAACGCCACTGTTGGTTGCCTGTTCTGGTTTCATAGAGGGTATGCTGTTCTAGCCAGTCATACCTCAATTTCTTCCACACTCTGCTCTTGGTTTTTTGTTTAGTTAGAAAAAAACAAGACACTTCCCAGCCCCAGAATGCAGCATACAGTACCTAAACTCAGGTATCCTATCAGCACTAGCATTAAAACATTTCCAATGATATATAGCCCTACAGAGGATTGTTCCTTATGATTCTGATAACTCCTTGACCTTTCATCGAGCACCATCATCAGGTAAAATTTTCCCCTTGACCAGCACGTTGGTCAATGAAAAGGTACCTTAATAATGGCTGAATTTCCTGTAAAATGTGCTGTGAATATTCATGGTCTTCAGTGGATGAATCCTCGATGATGCCTCTAGTGCCACCATCAAGAAAAAACTTTAAAAAACACATTAAATATATTGCAATTAAATTGATTGCCATTGATTGATAGTACATTTTAGCTTTACTGATAGTAAGAATCTAAACATAGCTAACATAGCCTTTTATTGTGCAGTATAGGTTTGAGGGTTGATAGCATTTTATTAAATTCAAAACCAGTATTGAATCCAGGTGCAGTTATCAACATTTGTAAGTAACTAAAATTAGAAGTAATTAAATGTCACAGATTAAGTTGGGCACTAGTGACTTCATACCCTTCCTCACTTTACTGGTCATCATAGCCTGTCTGACTACTTGCAAACTGTCCCTACAGTTGCTGCTGCGAAGCTATCAGCCAGAGAGGACGAGATGGTTTCCCAGCCAGCAAAGCAGCTCCAGACAGCGATACTCACAACTCTCCTGCTACTATAGCTAACATCAGCATATCTTGTCAAACTAGAAAGTCAGCTGAGTGTCCGTGGGCAAGTCATTTAGCATTACCTGACACACAAATCATGGCTGGAATAGTGTTGTGTGGCCCGGTCCGAGCCAGTTTGTTTATTTCCCATTTACAGAGCCAGGGCTGTGTACAAACACCAGATCTTTTTTCAGCGCACACACTGAACGGACAGCTAGCGGACTATGAGGAGATATTCTCTGAATTTGACAAAAAGATGTGTAGTGGATTAGAATCGCATACCCCACCTTTAAATATACTTTATTTATACAACAACTATTAAAAGACTGTTCCAAAATAGAATCAGTTTTGGCCTGCGTATTGTACTACATGTTTGTACCTTGTTTTGTATCTTGTTTGTACTCTTGCACTGTATACAGATGGATGACAATAAAGTATCTCATCCATTTGTTGGCTCAGAAGGCAAAAACAGTTTTGAGTGGCAAACTAATGTTGACACCCTGTAGCTATAACCTGACAATGAAATTTCATTATTTCTAAAATATTGATTAAATACTGTATGTATCTGACACATTGAAATAACAGGTCCACGTTACACACTACTTGATCCACTTAAAAGCTAAAGTCTGTCGATCAAGGTAATTTAACCATAATTTAATGGATATAGTGTTAAATTGTCAATGCACAGTATTTTTAACCCCTCATATGACCAACTCTGTAATCATGCAACTGTCTTAAGTTGTCTGATGACGTGAACACTCACAAGTCGTAAACATGGGAATCTTTCCCATCTCTACTATCTATCCCATACGACATGGCAATAGTCGACTCATGGTAGTCATGGAGTGGTGTTACAGAGTGATGTTTATTTTTCTTTTGCAGACAAACTGTGGCCGAGTACAGGCACCGGCTTGTCATTTTAATGTGAATCTGGGTATTTTGCCAATAGGTAACCAGATCCAAAATGGAACTGGCAGAACCCAACCCTCATAGGGTGTTAGACTTTCAATGTTGTTTTGTGATAGTGTGGTATTGTAATTTAGTGTTGTGTTTGCCAACTTTTCATAGGAAGCATGGTGAATTTATTGTTTTTAGTCAAATATGGGTTTATTTGCAGATACGCTGCATGAAAGCTCGACCATTTGGTATGTTTAGTACAATATGTGTTTGATGATTAAAGCCATGCCATTTATTCAGAATCGTTTGGCTGCATCGCACTCTGTTCTATTGAAGCTTGCATCAATTGATAACTAATGCCACCAACTGGTTGAACTTTTCTGTAGATTGTAGCGATGGTTGTTTCATCAACGTTCTTGAACATGCTTGAATCATTTCTCATTTTGCTCTCTGAGAACAGTGGGGTAAATTCTCTCCATTTGAGGCATTTCCCTGTGAGGAAGCACTAGACAGGACAGACTGCTATTCCATTGATGGGGCACATTAAGGGGGACCTATTTTGCTCATTTCCAGCTCTATATTTTTTTTCTGGGACTCCACTGGAGTAGCTTTGCATGATTCACAGTTAAAAAAAATCCTTTTTTATCTTATACTGGCCCCTTAATGCAGCCCCTCAGTTAATCCTCTGTCTGAATCAAGCTGTTTTAGCTCCTGTCTCTTCAAGGCCCCCCTAAAAATTAAAATAAGTGTAAAGTACAAAGTGGATTTACCGGTTGACGATAAGTATGTACGGTATAATAATACAATGTACTTCACACTTATTTTATTTTATACTTATACCCACTTAATTTATTTTCTGTTTTATAGTGTATTATATATTTTTTTGCCTAGTACTTCTATTCCTGTGTGTACTGACGTGATAGTGAGCTGCTGTAGCAAAAGAGTTTCCCCTCGGGGATCAATAAATTATTTCTGATTCTGATATAAGTAGTAAGTAATAGTGCATGAACTGTCAAGTTAAGTGTAAGTGAGACTGTGGATATTGCACAGCAGTAATAGAAGTATGAATAAATATCAATAAATAGGGAATTTAAACTGAAAAGAGTATATTGCACAGCAGTATTAAACACAGAATATTGCATAATTATTTCAAGTATTGCAGAGATGTTAATGATCAATGTCCAGTTTAGTGACTTAGGGTCATATAGACTAACACTTAGAGGGAGGAGATAAAGAGTTTGATGGCCACAGCCAGGAATGACTTCCTGTGGCGCTCTATGGTGCATTTTGGGGGGATGAGTCTTCCGCTGAAGGTGCTCCTTTGTTTGACCAGCACGTCATGGAGTGGGTGGGAGACACTGTCCAAGATGGCATGTAGTTTGGCCAGCATCCTCCTCTCTGACACCACCGCCAGAGAGTCCAGCTCCACCCCCACAATGTCACCGGCCTTACGGATCAGTTTGTTGAGTCTGTTAGTGTCCGCTACCCTCAACCTGCTGCCCCAGCATGCAACAGCATACAGGATAGCACTGACCACCACAGACTCATAAAATATCCTCAGCATCCTCAGCATTGTCCGGCAGATATTGAAGGACCTCAGCCTCCTCAGATAATAATTGCTCTTCCTGTAAAGCGCAAACAAGAGTTGCAAGAGTTACATTGTGGGTTTAGTGGCAAATATGATAACTCGACATATATTATAAAAACAAATTAAAATCTAATGCTTTAAGGTCCAGTGTGTATTTGATATACAGCACCATTTCCATCCCAGCCATCTGATCTGCATGATCCACATTCCAATGTGCCTCATGTATTTACATGTATAGGGTTGCCATTCAAATGCAAACTACACACAATGATTTCAGATTGTTCCTTTATGTGCATTTTAAGTGTTTTTATATACTGAAATAATGAAAACCAGAATCCACCTCAGAAAACAGAAACAAGATATAGGCAAACAAGCCTATGCATTTATGGATACGAATGTGTGTATAATGTATACGGGGACGTAGTATACATACACGTAATAGTTTGACATATATCGAAATCATTATCATTATGTGCATTACATTATCCAAAGTTATTACACTATGAGTTTCTACACCACCCCTAATATGAAGATAATTACACTGGCATGCATTATTTAGATTAGTAAATTAGGTAAGACACAGGTGTTTTGACTTATTGTATCTGATTAGACATTATCTCACTGTGTGGGCCTGTATAGACTGTGATGGACATCTGCCTCACACTCTGTTAGCTTTGTTGCTCTTGTCAGGGTGGGACAACAAACAGCTTTATCATTCTCTGTGGTACATGCAGCTTTGATGATTTCACATAATTCCCATCATAGCTCTGCCCAAATTCAACAGAGGAGAGCAGTGGTCTAATCAGCCAGAATAAGTGGAAACACCTGTGTGGGTATGCAGGCCCCTTAAATGTCATGCACAAATGGTTATGTTTAAAGTATGGGGATTACTGCAGCTCAAGTGTGTCTTGTTAAAAATATCAAAATTCAGCATAAAGATGTCTTGTGTCTTTAATTGTCCTCAAAATCTTAATTGATGTCTGAGACTGGATTTTTCTGTCAGGATGTTTAATCTCAGAGTGGGAAAGATTGCTCGATAACAGAGTGAGAGAGAATTTGTAGGGGTGTGTGTGTGTGTGTGTGTGTGTGTGTGTTTGTTTGTGCCCACTGTTTCCCATGCTGTTTCTTTGCTATGGTGATAAGCCATTGGCAAGAGCTGTTTCATTCTCGCTTGCTTCTTCAGACTCTCTAATGAGTACCGTGGCCCTGGCTTCAGTTTCCTGATCTGATTTTTTTCTCTTTCTGTGTTGCAGTTGAAAGAGAAGTGGTTCAGAAGAGGACCTTCACTCGATGGATGAACCTACATTTAGAAAAGGTTGGTTGAGAGCTTCATGAAATGCTGGCTGCAGAAAATACACAGCGAAGAAACGGTAATGATGGTCTCCACACTCAGTTATTACAGGGTTGCTCACTGAGCTTTCATTTACTACCTGGGTCTTTTATTGCCACTCCACCCCAAAACCCAGGGTAGCTCCATCTTCACCACAGACTGTCATGAAGTGGAGAATATCCCACCATGCTCACTGTATGCGTTTTACACTGCAGCTGAGAGACATGCTGTACATAAACAACAGTTGCAGTTTCTCCATCGCGCTCTCTGAATTATGGTTGTGTTGTGCCTGTGTGCAGCATTAAAGTTTCATAAGGCTGTACTGAGAGAACAGTGGCGATGACAGGTTTAGCTAGCCCAAGGTGGTTGTTTTCCTCTCCACACCGCCCAGCCAGCTGCTGTATGTGAACAGTCGCTGGGTGGATGAGGGCACCCTCCACCCTGCTGATAGTGCTTTGGGCCAAATACAGGAGAAATGCTCTGAGGTAGCCAATGAGAATCCTGTCAATGAATGGGACTATAAACAAGGGATATACGGAGGCCCAAAGGGGACACATAAATAAATACATAAATTGATTGATAAATTACAAATAAACAAATTACCATCATATAAATACTATTTTGTCAAAAGAATAAATACATGAATGAATGAATATATTTTTCAGTGTTTATTTATTTCTGTATTCATTTATTTTGACATTTATTTAGCCTTCCTCATTAAATACATAAAGAGAAAAATACATAAATAAATGTGTAAATTACTAAATATATGAATTAAGTGGAAATTAGAGCCCAGCTTATATTTTAGCTGATATTTGTTAACTGTATCAGCAGTTTGTTAAGTTTATCAGCGCATATATATGGGCTGATAAATAACAAGAAATTGCAGAACAGAACTGGCAAAGATATGTTTGAGGTAATTTAGAAACAATGTCTTCATTACATAGTTTGTCCATCAGAGAGCACTGACAAATTGATTTTTCCAAAGAAAAATGTCACGCTAACCACATATCTGTCACAATTCTTTAAAAAAGAGAGTAAGAAAGGAATCCTTATAAAATTATTTATTATTATTGTATATGTTATGTGTTTATTTAAAAGAATAGAAGAAAGAAGAAGAATATCGTTATCATACTTTTTAAAATCTAAGATATCCAATACTGGATTTTTGAGGCACATACTGATATTGATATTTAATAGTATTTATTTTGTATTTGTCATAAATGTTTCTATTTAGTTAGTTTAGAAATGTATTTCATGTGCCCCTAACACTAACTCTGTGTAGTTAGTACTGTTGTTGGTTTTCCATGGTAGATGTCAAGGATGTGTTGTTGCATCCCTGTTTAATGCTACATTTTTCATTTCAAAATGATTGGATACACTGGATACATATAATGGAAAAGGAACACACATCCCCACCAATCACCACAGATGTCCGTAAAGTCATGAAAACGTTCCAAACACCAAGTGGTAGAGTTGAAGGGGAGCGTGGAGGGAGAGACGAGAGGCAAAGATACTGTGTGAAGTGAAAACAACAGAAAGTTGTTGTAGTTTGGCCACTGATTTGGCCAACTTATCAACACGGTCAGCAGTTGTAGCAGCAGTGGCTGTGACACACAGCTCATCAGGTACGTTAAAATCCTTAGCATACGATTGCCGCAATGTCCGTCATAAATTACACACTTCGGAGTCATAACTCAGTCAAAACTGAACACACAGACATGGTACACTTATTTTTTGACTGTGACCTACTTGAAAAGTATATTATCAGTCAATGGGATCAAAGTGTTTTTGTTTCCTTCCCTCACTTATGTGCAGTCTACCCTTACCTTGTCATGCTTAATGTCAAACAGACAAGTCTACATTGATAGGCCACTCATATAAAAGTAATGGTTTCACTGCCTACTATGGTTACAATACACTTGTGCATTTAGACACAGCAAGCTCCAGCAAAGCCTTACATCACTGTGTTTACACTGACTCACTGTGTAGTTTCACTTCTGAGCCTATCTTTCCTTTCTGGTTTCAGTCCCCAACCAGTGGTGAGTCAGGGTGAGCTGAGAGTCTGAGCATCTGATCAAATCTTTTGTTTTGTCTCACACAATGAGCCTTTCTTCTCTTACTCAATGTTTGGCCCTGCATCAAATCTCTGACCCACTAATTGACAATTATACATTTGTCTTCTGTCATCTTGGAAAGTTCCAGTCAGCCACCGTTCACCCAGTCACCACGTTCAGACAAGTTCACAAATGCCTGAGTTAGTAATGACTTGTTGTGACAACATGGCTCAGTGTTGGCTCAGGCAGTGCATGCTGTGGGTTACTGACTGATTTTTAAAGATAAATCTGCATAGTTTACTCTTGTGTCAACTGTTGGTGTATTTGAATTCACTCAAATTTCACAGTATCTCGATATACAGTATGTCAGTATACAGTGAGTGTGTGTTGATTTTTCAGTGACAGTTATGTAGGAAATCAAACTACTTTAATGATTTATAATTTAAATAATGTTAACTAATTACACTTGTTGTGGGGCACCAAACCTGGAAACAGGGAAAACAGCTAAACTGAATTAATAACTCGATTATTAAATTGATTAGTCTCTTAAGAAGAAATTTTATTATTTTCGATAGATTGACCTTGTCTTCTGCTTCAAAGAAAACACACAGACAACTTCTTACTTATAAATGACATTTTATTTATAGCTAAATGCCTAATAACTGAATAAATGAAGGATTAGTAATGAGTATATGATAAAGGAAATAAACAACAGATGAATAGCAGATATTAAGTGATGAAATACCTGATCTTATTGGCAATAGTGAAGCGGATTATGTTATCAGATTATTAAAAACGGTGAGACGCTAACATAACGCTAGAACAATGAACTTATCTAAATGGAAATTAATTTATTTTAATCGACAACAACTCTTGATCACAGCCCTAACTATAAGCAATATCAAAGAGGTCTTAAGTCTTAAGCCTACTCTTAAACATGGAGATGGTGTCTGCCTCCCAAATCCAAACTGGAATCTGATCTGGTACTATGAGCTCTTTAAGATTAAAGGTGCCTGAGCATTAAGAGCTTTATAGGTGAGGAGAAGGATTTTAAATTCTATTCTGGATTTTACAGGTAGCCAGTGTGGAGAAGCTAATAATGGAGAAATATGATC
This sequence comes from Siniperca chuatsi, assembly GCF_020085105.1. Classification (NCBI taxonomy): domain Eukaryota; kingdom Metazoa; phylum Chordata; class Actinopteri; order Centrarchiformes; family Sinipercidae; genus Siniperca; species Siniperca chuatsi. The sequence goes on along the minus strand of NC_058056.1, from coordinate 2,543,310 downwards.
TCTTTTCCTAGTTCTTGTCAGTACATGTGCCACAGCAGTCTAGATCAACTGGAGAGTCGTAAGGGACTTATTCGGGCAGCCTGATAATAAGGAATTGCGAAAATCCAGCCTACAAGTAACAAATGCATGGAGAAGTTTGTCTGCATCATTTTGAAACAGATGTGCCTGATTTTTGCAGGCCAGGGCAATGCCATCTAGAGTAACTATAGCTTTAGATAATATGTCTTGGGGGTGTTTGGGGCCAAGTATAATAATTTCAGTTTTGTCAGAGTTTAACATCAGAAAATTCCAGGTCATCCAGATGTTTATGTCCTTAAGGCATGCTTGAAGTTTAGCTAACTGGTTAGTTTCATTTGGCTTGATCGATAGATGTAATTGGGTATCATCCACATAACAATGAAAGTTTATGGACTTAAACCAGCTTAGTGCAATTCCTTTAATGCCAATTAAATGTTCTAGTCTGTGTAATAGGATGTGATGGTCAATGGTGTCGAATGCGTAAAAGTACAAAAGTACAGAGACAAGTCCATTGTCTGATGCATTGAAGAAGTGCTAACTAAGGGTAAAACTTCTTTAAGCAGCTTTGTTGGGATGGGGTCTAAGAGACAGGCTAATGGCTTAGATGAAGAAATCGTTGAAGTTAGTTGAAGAAGGTCGATAGGAGAAAAGCAGTCTAATTATATATCAGGTTTTACAGCTGTTTCTAAGGTTCCTCTGTTTGAAGATAAATCGGTACCGGTTGAGGGCAGGACATGAATTTTGTCTCTAATAAATAAAATGTTATCATTATTTTATCAATAAGCTCATTAAGTCGTTACTACTAAGTGCTGTAGGAATACATGGCTCAATAGAGCTGTGACTCTCTGTCAGCCTGTCTATAGTGCTGAAAAGAAACCTGGGGTTGTTTTTTTCCCCTCTATTAATGATGAGTAGTGGGCTGCTCTGGCATTATGGAGGGCTTTCCTATATGTTTTAAGACTATCTTGCCAGACTAAATGAGATTCTTCCAGATTGGTGGAATGCCATTTCGTTTCAGGTTTTCACAAAGTTTGCTTTCATTTGCGGATTTGGTTGTTATACCATGGAGCTAACCTTCTTTGTTTTATTATCTTCTTTTTTAGAAGGGCAACAGAGTCGAATGTCATTCACATTGAGCCAACATTGAATTAAATGCACATGGACTCCACCTTCTCGGTTGGTCCCTCGAGGAATGTGGCCAATCTGGGCAGAGTGGATTCATTTAGGCTAACATATTCTTTATGACCCAGCCAGGTTTCAGTAAGACAAAATAAGTCAATATGATGAGGCAATGAGTCCACATTTAATTCTCCCATTTTGTTGTGCTATTTCAGCGGTGGTAATTTTGTTTAGGTTTTTATTTATAACTCCTGTTAACTTTAGATTTTTTGATTAATTTAAGTGGTCAGGGGCAGGAGTTTTGGGTGGGTAACTGCTCTGGAAGCGCAGAGAAGCATGTAGGACTGCAACTCTGCATCCTGGTCTCACCTCTGGGTTGTCATGGTTTAGGTCCACTAATAAACTCGGCCAGATTTCTAGATATGAGAGCTGCTCCATCCAAAGTGGGATGAATGCCGTCTCTCCTAATCAGACCTGATCTTCCCCAGAAAGTCCGCCAATTATCTACAAAGCCCACATCATTTGCTGAACACCACCTCAACAGCCAGCGGCACAATGAAGGCATGCAGCTAAACATGTCATCACTGGTCAGATTTGGCAGATGCCCAGAAAAAACTACGGAGTCTGACATTGTCTTTGCATACGTACACAACGATTCAACATTTACAGGAGCTACCTCTGGTAGGTCTGCACCGGCTGCTGGGGGCTACAACTACAGCAGCTAACGATTGAGTTCCCATGGTGCAGAACCGCTTTTCCAATTCACTAATCCTCGCCTCCAACACTACAAATAAACAACATTTATTACATGTACATGTATTATCACTAAAGGAGGCAGTGGAATAGCTAAACATTTGACACACAGAGCAAGAGAGAGTAGGAGATGGAGAGAGAAGCCATTGCTAGAACCATTCCACTGACTAGCCTCATTGCTGTCAAGGAGCAAGTCTAATTAATCACTAACCACCTTTCCTTCTGCTCCCCCTCTCTGTTCTTCACCTTTCAAGTTTCCCTTTTGGTGATTCGATGCTACCGTCGATGATTAAGAGCAGCAATGGACTGTGTTCGGATTAATGACTTATCAGCCTGCAACACAATGAATTGTGTGTGTTTATACATGATATGTAAATATACCTAGACGTAACCTTAAATGTCTGCCCGGACACTACAGTCTCTATGAACTGTATGAACCGTTGACCTCTTTTCCCGTTCTAAGGAACACACGGACCGCGTAACCCTCAGGTTACCTTCACCCACATGGACTGTTCGGTCTTGGCTTTGCTCTAAAGACTGTGTCCAGCACCCCACCTTTCAGACCAAAGAAGGGAATGTTGGGACCTCAGCACATGGGGAACAAAGAAGAGGCCTACATGTAGAAATAAAAGCCTGATCAAAGAAACAGCACCAAACACACTCAGGTTTGGTAAATCTCACCTGACTGTGAGATTTAAGTTTCTGCCACTGCAGTAAACATAATAGCTTTGCTTTATCAGTTAAAAGTCCTGCAACATGGCTGCCGAATACAGACTCGCTGCCGGGTTCTGTGTGATAAAGGGATTATTGTGTCTTGCTGTGGCCTTTAGGATCCTCCTAGGAGGGTGCTTTGCTTTGTTTGCCTTTTTCTTCCTCTCTCTTCCACTAACCCACACACACTTACACACACACTTAGACATCCCAAACTTACAGATAACGTGGTAGTCTAAATCAGTTGTCCTCCATGCTGTCTTGCTTAGGACAAGTAGAGTGCGTCCTCCATTTTGTATGTATGTTATGTATATGTTCTCTGTAGAAGAGAATATTCGAAATGTTACGTAATCTCCACATTTTCCAAATTTTTGACACTTATTAGCCTATTTGTGTACCTTTGTCCTCCCATCAGCTAATTACCCTACCATGATTTGCTAATCAAAGAGGATGTAGCAGAAACAATTACCTCTCTATATAGCAGTTTTCATTCAAGGTTCAAATAGTGTACCCGTGCACAAACGATTCAAATTTACTCCCTGAGGTGAAGTAAATCCATGTGGTGTGTAGTGTAAATTTGGTCTGCTTTCACTTGCAGATTCACTCTGTTGACCAATAGCAAGCCGTCTTGATGGTTTTAACCTTTGAGGTTAGGTATTAGGGATAGGTATTAGGGATTTTAGCCTAATTCGAGTAAGTAGTTCTGGTTCTCTATAATTTTTTAGACTGATTATCACTCCGTCTCCCTCAGTGGGGAAGGCTTTCATGATTCCTGAATCATTGAGAAATATGCAATTTGAGTATTGTTGCCACCTGTCCATTGGGGCTCTTTGGGCTTTGAATTGCCAACATGTAACTGTGACTGGGGTTTTTGAATACCAGACATACTCTATGTTCCTGGACCAGCTGGTCACCTTTAATTTCTGGTATATTACCTGGGTGGAGGTCTGTTTGTTGGTTTTGCCTGTCTGCATTTGGGATAGGGTGAACACTAAGTGACATTATACTATTTTTTTGCTCATCAGGACATTTATTATGTCTGTCCAGTTTATAGATTTGTACCATACAGAGGAAATGTTGAATCCAGTTTGATTAAGTTCCTTCTGCATATATGTTTGGTAAAGTGTAACATTGTGATTTGTCTCATGACAGCAAGGGCTGGTGGATTTGTTTATAGGTATTTTGCAGTTTCCTAGGCAACTAGTGCAGGGCAGTGGCGTATCTATACCTACCCTGGTGCCCAGTGAGGCTTGTTGGGTTACTGTTTTATAGTCTCTGTTAATACATGTCTCACTTTGTTCAGTCCCTGATCTCCTGTTGTGCTGGTCCTTTCCTAGATTCTTCTTATTCAAAAGGATGTTAAATTTCTTAATTTGCCGCTCCTTGCTCTTCCTATGTTGTGCACCCTGTGCTACCTGTGTAAAGTCCATCACTCTCTTGAGGATTTCTTCTGGGACAATGCTTGATAACTTCTTCTGCAAAAATTCTATTCTGTTCTTCAAATTGTCTATTCTTAAGTTGTTTTCCTGATCCTTTCACTAAGCATCTGGGTCAGGTTTCTTCTCCAAATCTTCTCTGCTCTGTGTCCTTTTACTGGTGGTTTAATCTGTAGGCTCTTGGGAATAATCTTGCTCTGCCTGCATCTTAGATTAAAACGGAGATGGTTCCTGTGGTCTGCTAATTTCCTGGCTGTGTTTTCGAGTTCCCGAACCAGATCCACGGTTTTCTGCCCAAAATTCTTCAAAATAAGACGGTGTAGTCCCTCATTCGTCCAGGAGTGTTCTATCGTAGAAAAGGTTTCAGTCGTAGTCATCTGGACACTGTTTTCAGAATCAAGACGTTTCGGCTCCCATCCGGAAGTCATTCTCAATTGTTTTATATTCTGCTGTATCCCACTGCTCTACATGGGCTGGGAGCCATGAAGTCATTATTGCTATGACACACCATATTATAGCTCCGATTGTTGAATATTTCAATGCAGCTTTTCCTATCCTAATTACAGGATGTTGGTGTTTCTTGTCCACGGGCTCTGGTCTGGTCTCGCTGGGTATTGGTAGAGTTTCCCTTCGGGGGATCAATAAAGTATTTCTGATTCTGGTACCGGGTCAAGGTCCTCCATCCTTCCCTCTCTAGCCCTAAGGACAAGAACACCTCCGATTTAGACTATTTCGGATTTCTTACTGGCTTGGAACTTCAGGAGACAGCTTTTGCAAGCATTGCCCGCTTTACCCTCAGGTTCTACTGCTTGTGGCCTGTAATAATAATGTTCAATTTCTCTAGCCACACCCAGGCCTGATTACTGCCACACCTGTTCTCAATCAAGAAATCACTTAAATAGGACCTGCCTGACAAAGTGAAGTAGACCAAAAGATCTTCATAAGCTAGACATCATGCCAAGATCCAAAGAATTTCAGGAACAGATGAGAAAGAAAGTAATTGAGATCTATCAGTCTGGAAAAGGTTATAAAGCCATTTCTAAAGCTTTGGAACTCCAGCGAACCACACTGAGAGCCATTATCCACAAATGGCAAAAATGGCCTGCATGGCAGAGTTCCAAGACGAAAACCACTGCTGAGCAAAAAAAAACATTAAGGCATATCTCATTTTTGCCAGAAAACATCTTGATGATCCCCAAGACTTTTGGGAAAATACTCTGTGGACTGATGAGCCAAAAGTTTAACTTTTTCGAAGGTGTGTGTCCCATTACATCTGGTGTAAAAGTAACACCGCATTTCAGAAAAAGAACATCATACAGTAAAATATTAAAATATGGTGGTGGTAGTGTGATGGTCTGGGGCTGTTTTGCTGCTTCAGGACCTGGAAGACTTGCTGTGATAAATGGAACCATGAATTCTGCTGTCTACCAAAAACTCCTGAAGGAGAATGTCCGGCCATCTGTTCGTGACTTCAAGCTGAAGTGAAGTTGGGTTCTGCTGCAGGACAATGATCCAAAACACACCAGCAAGTCCACCTCTGAATTGCTGAAGAAGAACAAAATGAAGACTTTGGAGTGGCCTAGTCAAAGTCCTGACCTGAATCCTATTGAGATGCTGTGGCATGACCTTAAAAAGGCAGTTCATGCTTGAAAACCCTCAAATGTGGCTGAATTACAACAATTCTGCAAAGATGAGTGGGCCAAAATTCCTCTACAGCACTGTAAAAGACTCATTGCAAGTTATCACAAACGCTTGATTGCAGTTGTTGCTGCTAAGGGTGGCCCAACCAGTTATTTAGTTTAGGGGACAATCACTATTTCACACAGGGCCATGTAGGTTTGGATTTTGTTTTCCCTTAATAATAACAATCTTCATTTAAAAACTGCATTTTGTGTTTACTTGTGTTATCTTTGACTAATTTGTTTGATGATCTGAAACATTTAAGTGTGACAAACATGAAAAAAAATAAGAAATCAGGAAGGGGGCAAATACTTGGTCACACAACTGAATCTGCAGGGCATTTTGGGAAGGTGACCTTGTTCTGGGTCCCTGTCTGTTCTCTTCTTGCCTACTTGTTTTTTTTTCTGAGCTTGATTTTGCTGTCTTGGATTTTAGCTCACCTAATAAGGCGGCCTGGACAGATTTTGTTCTCTTGGACCAGCCCCTTGTTCATTGTCTCTGTAGGCTCGTGGGTCTGGTCATTCAGCTCTGGGCTTCCATGGTCAACACTGTAGGGGTTAAAATAGCCACCTTTGCAGCTAGTTGACTTCCTCCTGTGATGGCTTTGCAGATTCTCTCTAACATTGTGGTTTTATTGGCTGGGTTAACTCGGCTTTGGACTTGAGCAAAGTCCAGTGTCAGGCTATCCCTGGTGTTTGTCTGACCTGAGTACTTAAGGGGCTTGGCAGAATACATTTGCATCCTCCCAGCTAAGCACATATTGGTCCTGGATCATGGAGCTTGGATCTGCACCGGAGGGAATGTTTAAAGGGTGCCCCGTGGTGATAGCCGCAGTTAGAATGGCGAAAGGAGCTGCACTTGGGAAGTACATTACTTTTCTTGTACCTATTAGGGGAATTTTCGTTGGATCACAAAGACTGACTTGGCTTTGTTTTTGGGCATCGGGCTATCGCTCTGGGGATTGGAGGGTTAAAGGTCACTCTTTTGGTGGGGGTTTGATTAGGTACAGAGGGCCTGCTTGTCCTGGGCCCCCTCCTGGGTGCACAGCCTTGCGTGGACTCTGGTGAGGGCGATAAGTGCTGAGCCCTGCTTTTCTTTGAAGGGGTTTGACCCATTGGTACTTGTGGGCCCGGGATCTCTTCCTGTTGAAGGGGCAATTCAGATTATTCCTCATCTCCTTCATAATCTTGAGGATCAGGACGCTAAGCAGTTCCTCCTGTATGGTCATCATCTCATCGGTTGGGTCTGGGTCAGCAGATGCTCCAGCTGTCGTGGTGTGCTTTGATGCTGTGTCATCAGAATCATTGCCATCACAGGGATCTAAACTTCAGTGGTGATTTGGTGATGCCTGGTGGTAGGTTGCTGCTAGGGCGATTGTGTTCCTTTTGGAGCTCTTGCATCACCTATTAAGGGGGAGGAAGGTGGTGCTGCTGGCTGACTGCAATACTCGTTGAACCCTTGGGAGACGGCCCGAGCTTTGGTCGGGTATTAGCAGATCCAGGTCCACTGGGACCCTGGTACTTTCATCCTCACTCCATCCAGGAGGGCCATCATGCTTGTAAGAACTTGGTGGCCATAGGTTCTGCAGCCGAACAGGACCATTGTTAGGCATGCTGTTGTCTTCATTTGTTTGTGACGATGTATGAACGTCTTCAGAGTATTTCTGTAGCATCTCAGGAGCATTGTGATCGAATCAGAGCCTGGGGGGATGTCTGAGCATCGGATGATGGATTGGTTTATAATAACAGCATATCCAGGGATTTATAAGTGAGCTTTGGTCACCCTACATTATCCTAATGGGATTCTATTCAGCCATTCTCCTTGTAATATGGCTTTACATTCTCAAGTACATTTAGGCGCCACTGCTCTGGCTTTTGCCTGTGCCATCCCAGCTCCGTTGCTGAGGTCTTCATTAGCCAGATTCACCAGTGTTCCTCCTTTTAAGGTGGGTTTGTAAGGTGGGTTTGTGCTGGCTGAGTGTGACGTTGTGTATCACAATGTTCCATTGTCCTATTCGGTATGGACCACAGCGGCTCCCTGTGGAGTGGCCGCGTGTGGCTAGCGGAGCTGTTACGGCGTGTGGTTCTTCAGGGGCACGTGAAAGGCACGGATACAATCTCCTCTCAGCTCCATCTCCTTGTGATGGGGCCCAGTTGGCTTGGCATTGAGGGGTTTGGTTTTGAAAGATTTCCTCCTCTTGGAGATCATAAAGCGGATTAAGAATCTCATACACTGGGTCTTCAAACATGGTGGTGGCTATGCTGTGCTCCTCTTCGCTGTCTGAGCCATTAGCCATGACTACCTTATCTCTTGGGCTAGTTGCTTTAAGCCCCATCTGTCCTTTGGATATGCTAGTTTCCTTAAGCTCTATCCAGTCTTAGCCTGCCGCACCCTTTTCTTATCCCTCTCTTCCTTGACTGATTTTCTACATACGCAGTTAAACATTATGTTAGAACCTGCTTAAGAAATCTGAGTTGACTGGTGATAACCAGCTTGGTTGTATGAAGTTTTTCAGGCCCAAAATGTCCTAGTAAATGTTCAGAGACAAGCTGGATAGCAACTGAATGTACATGCTGCAGTTTGTAGGAGAATCAGGTGGTACCTCAGATAGCCTGAGAGAGGCTGCCTGAGGGAGACTTTAGACTGGGTTCAAAAGCTTCGCCTGGTTTAATGAGGCAGCATCGAGCCTCTTCTAACCCTATCACTTTAACAGGAACGCCAATTCAATTCAAAACCAAATCCTCGGTTCTAATATTAGCAACAAATCAAATATAATTCAAGACCCTGAGCAACAAATCATATAATTGAATTACAACTGTTCATTCAGGTAGTGGGACTGAGAGTATTCAATTTTAGCATTTAGCTGTTCAATTAGTTACTAATATGTTCAGCTTATCAAAAAGAGCACCCTACCTTTTAGATGTGAAGCTGTCGCAGTCGGCATTCAGTGAAGAGTCCTACACCCTTCTTCTTCTTCTTTTCCTTTCGGCTGTTCCCTTTCAGGGGTCGCCACAGCGAATCATGTGCCTCCATCTAACCCTGTCCTCTGCATCCTCTTCACTCACACCAATTAACTTCATGTCCTCTCTCACTACATCCATAAATCTCCTCTTTGGTCTTCCTCTAGACCTCCTGCCTGGCAGCTCCAACCTCAGCATCCTTCTACCAATATATTCACAGTCTCTCCCTGAACATGTCCAAATCACCTCAATCTGGCCTCTCTGACTTTATCTCCGAAACATCTAACATGAACTGTCCCTCTGATGTACTCATTCCTGATCCTGTCCATCCTTGTCACTCCCAAAGAGAACCTCAACATCTTAAGCTCTGCTACCTCCAGCTCTGCCTCTTGTCTTTTCTTCAGTGCCACTGTCTCTAAACTGTACAGCATCGCTGGTCTCACCACCGTCTTGAACACCTTTCCTTTCATTCTTGCTGATACTCTTTAATCACACAACACACCAGACACTTTTCTCCACCTGTTCCAACCTGCTTGCACTCGCCTCTTCACCTCTTTTCCACAGTCTCCGTTGCTCTGAACCGTTGACCCTAAGTACTTAAAGTCCTGCACCTTCTTCACCTCTGCTCCCTGTAACCTCACCGTTCCACCTGGGTCCCTCTCATTGACACACATGTATTCTTACTGCGGCTAAGCTTCATTCCTGTGTTTTCCAGAGCAGACCTCCATCTCTCTAGATTTTCCTCTACTTGCTCCCTGCTCTCACTACAAATCAGAATGTCATCCGCAAACATCATAGTCCATGGAGATTCCTGTCTAAGCTCATCTGTCAGCCTGTCCATCACCAGAGCAAACAAGAAGGTGCTCAGAGCCGATCCTTGATGCAGGCCCACATCCACCTTGAACTCCTCTGTCACACCTACAGCACACCTCACCACGGTCTTACAGCTCTCATACATGTCCTGCACCACTCTAACATACTTCTCTGCCACTCCAGACTTCCTCAAATAATACCAAAGCTCCTCTTTCGGCACCCTGTCATACGCTTTCTCTAAATCTACGAAGACACAATGCAACTCCCCATGACCTTCTCTGTACTTCTCCATCAGCATCCTCAAAGCAAATACTGCATCTGTTGTACTCTTTCTAGGCATGAAACCATATTGCTACTCACAAATGCTCACCTCTGCCCTTAGCCTAGCTTCCACTACTCTTTCCCACAATTTCATTGTATGGCTCATCAGCTTAATTCCTCTGTAGTTGCCACAGCTCTGCACATCTCCCTTGTTCTTAAAAATTGGCACTAGTACACTTCTCCTCCATTCCTCGGGCATCCTCTCACTCTCCAAGATTTTGTTAAACAAACTAGTCAGAAACTCTACTGCCACCTCTACTAGACACTTCCATACCTCCACAGGTATGTCATCAGGACCAACTGTCTTTCCACTCTTCATCCTCTTCAACGTCCTCGTCACTTCACTCTTGCTAATCTTTGCTACTTCCTGCTCTACACCAGTCACCTCTTCTACTCTTCGTTCCCTTTCATTTTCCTTATTCATCAACTCTTCAAAGTATCAAGTCAATACATTTCCATCCTTATCTTTAATCACCCTAACCTGCTGCACATCCTTCCCATCTCTATCTCTTTGTCTGGCCAACCTGTACAAATCCACCTCTCCCTCTTTAGTGTCCAACCTAGCGTACAAGTCCTCATATGCTCTTTGTTTGGCCTTTGCCACCTCTACCTTCACCTTACGCTGCATCTCCCTGTACTCCTGTCTACTCTCTTCAGTCCTCTCAGTGTCCCACTTCTTCTTAGCTAACCTCTTTCTCTGTATACACTCCTGAACTTCCTTGTTCCACCACCAAGTCTCCTTGTCCTTTCCTCTTTCCAGATGACACACTGAGTACCCTCCTACCTGTCTCCCTGATCACATTAGCTGTAGTGGTCCAGTCATCTGGGAGCACTTCCTGACCACCCAGAGTCTGTCTCAGCTCCTCCCTGAAAACTACACAACATTCTTCCTTTTTCAGCTTCCACCACTTCGTCCTCTGCTCTGCCTTTGTCCTCTTCATCTTCCTCACCACCAGAGTCATTTTACACACTACCATCCTGTGTTGTCTGGCTACACTCTCCCCTACCACTATTTTACAGTCACTGGTCTCTTTCAGATTACAACATCTACACAAGATGTAGTCCACCTGAGTGCTTCTACCTCCACTCTTATATGTCACCCTATGTTCCTGCCTCTTCTGGAAGAAAGTGTTCACTACAGCCATTTCCATCCTCTTTGCAAAGTCTACCACCATCTTTCCTTCTGCGTTCCTGTCCTGAAGACCAAACCTGCCCATCACATTCTCATCACCTCTGTTCCCTTGACCTACATGCCCATTGAAATCTGCACCAATCACCACTCTCTCACCTCTGGGGATGCTCTGCATTACTTCATCTAACTCACTCCAGAATTTCTCCTTCTCTTCTAACTCGCATCCTACCTGTGGAGCATAACCACTCACAACATTGAACATCACCCCTTCAATTTCCAGCTTCAGACTCATCAACCTGTCTGATACTCTTTTCACCTCTAGAACATTCCTCACAAACTCCTCTTTCAGGATAACTCCTAATCTGTTTCTCTTCCTATCTGACCCATGGTAGAACAACTTGAACCCTGCTCCTAAGCTTCTAGCCTTGCTACCTTTCCACCTGGTCTCCTGGACACACAGTATGTCCACCTTCCTTCTCTGCATCATGTCAATCAACTCTCTAGCCTTCCCTGTCATAGTCCCAACATTCAAAGTCCCTGCTATCAGTCCTACATTCTTAGCTTTCCTCTTCTCTCTCTGCCTACGAACACACCTTCCTCCTCTCCTTCTTCGTCTTTGACCCGCTGTAGTCCAATTTCCACCGGTACCCTGTAGGGTCAACAGCACCGGTGGCGGTCGTTGTTAACCTGGGCCCCGACCGATCTGGTATGGAAGTCATTGTCACGATTCGCATTTTTAATTTGGCATGTGTTTTACATCGGATTCCCTTCCTGACACAACCCTCTGCATTTATCCAGACTTGGGACTGACACAAGAAGACACTGGCTTGTGCCCCCTTGCGGTTGCATTAGTGAAGAGTCCTACACCAGGAACTATAATTTGATTGTAGAGTATACAATCTTGTTTTTTATTTAAAGCTTAACAAATCTTATATGGATGATCAAAATCTTCTATGTAAAAAAGCAAAAGGCTTCTAATAATGCTGTTAACTGGTAACAAAAATTTCCCTCTCTACCTCTTACAAGAATAGTCATCCAAGAAAGATCCAACAAAGAAAACCAAAAAAAAAAAAAAAAACCTGCCCAAGATGCATAAAGCAAAAATGGGGCCAAAAACTTTTAATCCAGTTGGATCCATTTCTGTGGAATATCCTATATTCTCACTAGGGCTGCAGCATACAACTATTTTCATTAGGTACCAGTACAAGGTAAAAGGTAATTTTATTTATCATTTTACAACACAGCGAGTTTATAAACAAACAAATAACAGATTAAAAGAAAAATGTAGCGAAGTTTGAAGGAGCTTCAGGCTGCTACATCTACATGATTACAACAGCCATTGCGATAGGTAACACGGAAGTCATTATCAATAATAATAATCGATAAACCCAAAGAAATTCAGCTGACTATCATGTATGACAAAGAGCAACATATCCTCACATTTAAGAAGCTATACACAGCAAATATTTGACATGTTTTCTTAAAAAATGATTAAAACGATGATTCAATCATCAAAATAGAAAAAAAAAGATTTTTTTGTTGATCGACTTTTTGATTAATTGACCGATTGTTGCAGCTCTAATTCTTACCTCTCTACCCTCCTCTCTCTCTTCGCCTCCCTTTCAGTGTGACCCGCCTATTGAGGTCCATGACCTTTTCCAGGACATACAGGATGGACACATCCTCATGGCCCTGCTCGAGGAGCTCTCTGGCTGCAAACTGGTCAGACTCTCACACTTTGTTTTTTAGTGCCAGATAATTTCACATGTGTAACTGTAGTGTTGTGTATAATAATCATATTGGCAGCTCCTGTGGCAGTCCTGGTAGTAAGAGTAGTTGCGTCGGTTAGTGGTTTTTATACTATTCAGTAATACATTTCTCATTCTGAATGATCTTCCAGCTTCATGGGTTCAAGAAGTCCTCCCATCGTATTTTCAGACTCAACAACATCGCCAAGGTCCTGTCTTTCCTGGAGGAGAGAAACGTGAGTACCACAACAGTTACCATGATGACATGTCTACCTACTGCTTATTGATTGTCTGAACTGTTAACACATACATGTGTCCTCAGGTAAAGCTGGTCAGCATCGATGCAGCTGATGTTGCTGATGGAAACTCCTCCATCATCCTGGGACTCATCTGGAACATCATCCTTTTCTTCCAGGTAATCTCATTTTCTTCCACCTCTTCATTCACTCTCATCTGTACTTTGAATTCCCATCTCACCTCCTTTCCTCTCCTTCTCTTTTCACTCAAAATGCGGACCAGTGTAAGAATAAAGTATCTACTTCACAGCCTGTGGACTTTCCATTCACAAAAGCCCATGAAAGTGCAGATTGCTGGGTAGTTTATGTAATCCACACTGCGGTTCAATGCTTTGGACAGACACCATGAGGAAACAATTATCTCTGCAGTTCACACAGACTGTGCTCTCATTCACTCCCTGGTCTGAGCTGGGATGCATGGTAATCAGCATTGGGCAGTAACGCCTTAATAGTAATGTGTTACAGTAATATAATTACTTTCCCCAGTAATGAATAGTGTAATGAATTCCTAATAAAATTTCAGAAATATTACAGTTACCCCCCCCCCCAAAAAAAAAACTTGTTTCAACCTTACTTTTGTGGTAACAAAAGATTTGAAATCCAGCAATCCAATCACATCCCCAGATTCATTTTCATAATTGTGACGAAGATGGAAACGCTTACATTCAGCAGCAGGAAATATTCCCATTACACATTACACTGATTTTGTTGGGAGGAAAGATGACAAGACCATTGTTGTCAAATGTAAATTGTGTCCAAGTAGTTGTACTAGACTCTTTCCACTGCGAAAAACACCTCAAACCTCCTGAAACACCTACTACGACAGCACAACAACGTAAAGCTCATGGAATTTCACCCCACCAACGATGGGCCCTCTGTGGCTGCGGAGGATGGCTGTAGCCCTACAATGGCTAAACAACCAAAACTGGATTTGAATCGTGAATAGCAGGCTACACGCAACAAAGAACTAATAAAGCTGGATAAAATGTGGTGGATGAAATGTTGCCTATCTCCACTATTGACTCTCCATCTTTCAGACTGATCCATGGGAAAATACCAAGCAACAGAAGACTCCTAGGCAATTAAAAAAAAAACCCTGCTAGTTTGAAGCCTTAGCTGCGCTTACCAGCGATTACCCTGACATTCACAGAGAGGCGCACATGTGAAGTCTGAATTTTGAGGAGAAAGGACTCAATTACCAATTTTGTGGGGTGTAACGTAAGGAATACTAAAGAATTACTGTTGGCAGGGAGTAATAAGTAAAGAAATAATGTAACTTTTGAAAAGAGTAATGAGCAATAAATAAAAAATTCTGAATAACAAGCCCATCACGGAGGGTAATAATGAGCAAGACACCTGCATGTATATTCTGTTCCATACTAGTATCCAACAGTAAACTGACCCTTACTAAAGGGGTGGTCAGACCACAAAGTGACATTTGCTCGTCCATGTCGAAAGCTTGGTGAAGTAGTGACTACTCGCAGGGCTAGTGGTGAACTGCTGTAGCTGCCGTGCTAACCGTTAACACGCTAGCTGGCCCGTCTGGGCTAATGCTAATCAGTCACAATAGCTACAGCAGCTCCTCTCTATTTTCTCTCTACTATTCTTTTTTTTTCCCCAGGCATTTTGTTCACCATTTTACAGTAGCATTTCGTACAATATAAAGTTATTGAAGAGGGAAGGTAAAGCTCTCCGACCAAACATGTGGAAACTACTTGTTGCTCTCATAAATTTGACAGACAATCAGAATCAGAATCAGAAATACTTTATTGATTCCTGAGGGGAAACTCTTTCGTTACAGCTGCTCACTATCACGTCAATGCACACAGGAATAGAAGTACTAATAGAATAGAAATAATAATAAAATAATTCTGCAACGAGATAATTATTTCTAGTAAGAAATAAGAGATGTGCAAATCAAAATATAATACAGCTAAGATAAATTAAGTACAAAAGTGAATATAAAGTATGAAAGCTAAAATAAGTGTAAAAGAGACAAAAGCTGTGCAGCAGAGAGAGTTATCCTGACTTTTAGCCCCTTGTATGGTCCAAGCTCCAAAAAACCTGGATTATCCATTTTCCATAATGCTACCAATGTTGTTTGACCCTACCTGCCAAGTAAATGCCTGCGTGTTTCAAACCCAACGTCTGTCGCAAACCAAATGGGGAAAAAGCTGTAGTTTCTCACAAAATCTTTGTCTTAACAAGCTAGGTTATTCATTCTTAACAGATTAAAGTCTGACGTCTTAACATGTTAGAATCATGTTCATAATTTTTACTGTGTTACCATGACAATAATGACTGATGCTTCCATGCCATTGGCAGGCACTGCTAGGCCCTCCCTCTTTGAATGTAGGGGCTGAGTCTTGCCTACGCTCTAGTTGTATGTATTCATATGGCTCTTGCATCTATTCAGGTTTCTGATTACGTTGAGTTACCTGTCCTTCATGTGGCTATAGTTTAGCTGTAATGTTTTTCTGTGGACAGTCCAAGCCAGATTAACTACTACAGG
This sequence comes from Siniperca chuatsi, assembly GCF_020085105.1. Taxonomy (NCBI): domain Eukaryota; kingdom Metazoa; phylum Chordata; class Actinopteri; order Centrarchiformes; family Sinipercidae; genus Siniperca; species Siniperca chuatsi. Next base: position 2,527,811 of record NC_058056.1, on the reverse strand, counting down.
CTGATAAATCTGCTAACCCCTTTAATATATTCACTTTTTTCCCTGTCTTTCATGTTTTTGCTTGATCTTTAACATTCTATTGTCTGTATTCAAATATTAGTTTGAATAGAGAGAGAAGCATTACAGTGAGTGGAGGCATAAAAATACAAGAAAAAAAAGAGTTGTTGTCTCCAAGTGTTCGACCCTAAAAAAATCTGCAAATGTACTTTTAACATCTTAAAATGCCAGATTTTAATCTGTTAAGACTCAATCACTTGATGTGTAAAGATATAAAGATCTTGCGTGATAACACACATGAGAAATTCCGTCATTTTGGCCAACTAGCTTATGATAGCCAGTTTTGTTAAGCAGGCTTTTCAGTCATAAATTTGTAGTCTTCAAGTCTGACACCATCAAGGGTTATTTTCTCAGACTTTAGAAAAGTTCCTCTGGAGCCACAGAATACATTACATAACTGAGTTCCCCTTTAATTCCATCTCTAAGGTCTAACAACATATTCAGCACTAGACAGATCCTCTGAGTGTTTTAAGGGCATTGGTTTGTAATAAATCCCATTACTGACTGGGCCTTTTACCTGTTTGTTGTCTTTTCACAGAATGTTTAGCTAGAACAGATTCTACTTTATACCTGGGATAGTTTCTGTCCAAAGTTGGCATTACACTCTGATGAAAGTAACCCACTAGGCAGTTTTTTGGGTTGCTGATAACTTTTAATTATTAATATTCATCAAATTGTATATTCAAGTTTCAGCATAAAATACGGGTAAATAATCTGCTGGAGAGATGAATTTGATACGCAACAGCTAAATTGCCGGTAAAACAGTCGACTAAAGGGGAACATAACTCTCCTTCCAGATTAAGGAGCTGACTGGGAACATCAGGAGCCATTTCCCCTCCTCCTCCAGTCTGTCATCCATCCCCACCAGCTCAGACTCTGACACGTCCTACTGCAGCACGCCGTCAGATGAGAGACAGTCGGCATCTACGGCCATGCGAGAACACAGCAAGGCCATCAAGAAACTGCTGCAGTGGGTACAGAAGCGATCACGCAAGTGAGTCTGGTCTGCCATTTTCAATAAAGATTGTAAAATGAAATCATAGAAGTCGTTTTCAGACTTCAGACAGAATTTTACAATTTCTTAGTATTCTGTTGTTTGTTTGTTTTTTGGTGAATATACAGTACATAACAATAGATGGCATGCTGGTGTGTACTTTTAGTCTGCCTCTTGTACAGTAGTTTGTTTGGTGGTGTTTCTTGACTGACCCTGACCATTGAATATATCCTGTCATAGGTATGGTGTGGCAGTGCAGGACTTTGGGAAGAGCTGGACAAGTGGTCTGGCCTTCCTGGCTGTCATTAAGTCCATTGACCCCAGCCTGGTGGACATGAGGAAGGCACTGCTGAGGAACGCCAGGGAGAATCTGGAGGACGCCTTCAGGATAGCCCACTACAGCCTGGGTATCCCACGCCTACTGGAGCCTGAGGGTAAAGAGCACCACAGCAAAATAAAAAAAATCACAGAAGAAAACAAAACATTCTTTGATCAATCATCTGATCCACTTCCTCAATACATATGCAGCTGTTGTTGCTGCGCAACTTGTTTGTAACTCTACCTGCGAACCCCGATCCCACCGCATGTATTACAAAATCCAGTCAGTTCATCTTACAAGTTACAATGGCACAATTTTTAAGAACATGAGTTTACTCAGCTCTTTTACAAGGAAAAGAAAAGCAGGCGAGGTAGGTAAAAAAATAAATAAAATAGGCAGCAGAATTATAAGCATAGTTAAGAAAATGACTAGACATTAGGTTGTGACTCATTTAATTCCCTTTGCTAGCAAGTCATATGTAAAAAAAACTTTGCTGGATATTCATACTGTTAGCAGTTGGTATTGACAAAAGTTAAAAATTTAGGGAGACTGATGATAAATGTAGTTTCCAGATTTACCTATTACCTTGCAATGTGAAGGAAAAACATAAGCGAAACCCATTTTTATATAGGTTTTTTTGACATGACACATCGGCTCAACAATATAAAAAGGCAAAACAAGAGTTGCATTTCATTTTTTCTCTGTGTATTTAATGTTTTTATTCAGACATGAGACCTACATGTAAAATTGCCGGCATTGTTAAGTAATAGAGTGCACGTCATAACTATTAGGAGGAAGCCTAATTTACATGGGAGTCTTTATGTAAAATGCTATCGTGGTAATTGTTCTTTATCTGCCCAGATGTGACTATTAACAGACCAGATGAGCAATCCATCATAACATATGTGTCACAGTTCCTAGAGCACTTCCCTGGCATAGAGGAGGTAAGAATCCCTTCTTACAGTGCATGGATGATGTGTGTCGGACATCAGATTTTGACAAAACACTCATTTCTGAATGTGAGCACTGATATATTTCTGCCAACTTATTTGTTTTTCTCTCAGCCGGAGGAGCCCTGCCAGCTGATTGAACGAAGCGTTTCTATGTGCCGACTCAACTTCCGTGACAGTGACTCCGACAACATAAGGAATGCCGCTCACAGAAGCAGAGTGAGGGAGAGGTCCTACATGTTCCAGAGGGACTGTGCCCAACCCCCACCGAAAATCTTAATTTCCTCTGTATCAGAGGACAGGAGCGCCATGTCACCCCCCTTCAGGCGTGCTGCAGCTCGCTCGTGGTCCAGTGAAGACTTCTTAGCAGATTCCCCCCATATGGAAGACATCCCCAGCAGTGTGGTTGAAGAGCCCAAGGAACCTGCCAGTGAGGTCTTAACCAACTCAACCTCTAACTCCCCACGACTGTCTTACACTCACTCGCCCACTGGTTCATCAGTGCCGGAGTCTGTAAACACTGAGTCAGTAATTGCTGACTCTGCAATCAGCTCACCAGACTCCTGGCTGGAGAGCGAATTTGGGGTGATGCCAGAGACGTTTTGTGAGAGCCGAAGTGACAGTTCTTTGTGTGACAGTGGAACAACCTGGGATGTGTACCATGCCACCCCTGTGGAGGTCACTACTCTTGATGAAGGATTTGTTCCGTCCATAGAGGATAGAGCACCTGATGAGCAGTTGACTGAGTTGTATATCAAAGGGATTTACTCACTGAGCTCATTGGAGAACACACAGGAGAGAATACAAGGGAATTCTGAGAAAAAGGAAGCAGAAGTAGTGAAAGAGAAAGAGGCAGAGAAGAACCACAACCAGGACATGGCACTAGAACAGGTACCTGTTCATAGCAAAACTGGTATTTCAAAAGAAGTAGACTCTAAACAGATGGATAGAAGTCTGCTTCAAAAAGGCGAAGTCCCCCAAGAGCAAGAACCTTCTTTTGAGCTGTGTGATGCAGAAATACTGACCAACTCTGGTGTAGAAGATTTCCTTGAAACTGATAAAACTAACCAGTCCCAACTCAGCTCCAACACTGAACTACCACACTCTGATCATTTTGAAGAACTCGTGAAGCAAACCAGTGTTGAAGAGAGTTCTAAGAGAGAACAGAAATGTTTAAAGAAAGCTGTGAACTTCATTGCGGATGCACAGGATCATGAAGGACAAATTAATGGTCGAACTGAAAGTCAGAATGAGGGAAATAACTCTGACAAGGTTGAAGTGGAAACTGAATGTCAGAAAACAGATTCTTCTTCAGAGGAGACAAGAGGGGAGTCAAGAAAGGAGATAGGGATTTTAAAAGAAAGGGATGAAGGGGTTGTAGAAACACAAGACGAAGAAAGTGAAGGAGCTCTAAGAGACTACCTAGATCCTCAAGAAAGCTTTAGCTCAGAAACTTGTGATGCTTTAGCAATAACACATCCAACCAACCAAGATGGCGCTTCAAAAACAAGTCTAGACCCAAGCATGAGCATAAATATTCCTCTGATCTCTATTTCCAGTGAGCCACAAGAGCAGGAAAAAGAGGGAACATGTGACCCAGAAACACAAGATCATGCTGGGGATGATGAGGTACATCAGGCAGAGGCAACTGGAAGTAAAGGAACTGACACAGATGTCAACAGCCCTCAAAATCCAGATGAATTGAGTTGTGACTCCAATGACAATGATGACAAAAACCCTGTTGAGATTCCTTCCTGCCTGGTATCAGAAAATGTTAAACCAACAGCTTCAGAACAAATAAGGGACATAGAAATTGGGCATTTGGATGATGCATATGAACATGACATTATCAGATCATCACATGCACATATATGTGGGCCAGACACAATAGTTACCATGGAAATAAGTGAAACCACACAGGAATGTGAGTCTCCTCACCACGACTCTCAGACAGGTAACACTGAGAAGGACTTTATAGCTCAGACTTCTTCTACAGATGCTAAATCTCAACATGTGAATACTGAGCAGGAAATAGATTCAACTGATCAACCTGATGGACACCAGGACAAACTGGGTGACACCTCTTCTAACAATGGGACAGCTACCACACAGCAAATCACACTGGATCCAGTCAACTTGAAACCAAATTGTATGACAGGGATTTCGTGTTGTGAACCAGGTAGTGTGTCCAGAGACATAGACTTGTTTTATACAGACTTTGATCAAAATTCTCCCACAGACGATGTAGTTGGTGACCCTATCGAACCCATGGATCTGTTCTACCCTGACAAAGAGGAGCCTTTGTTTACAGAGCCCCCTGATAGTGAAATGCAGAGTTGGCCTTCTGTTTTGAGTGTGTCTGCTCTCCAGCCAGCGCCAGCTTCAGTGACTGTGCCAGATGGTCAACCACTCAACCTGCTGGGTAAAGACCTCAGGAATGGAGTGGATTCAATGCAAGAGAATGACAAGGTAAATGTGAGTTTATTCAGCAGTACAATCAGACCATTTCAGTTTCAAATGAGCTTGTGCTTTTAAACAATATAAAGTATTTCAGTTTATTTTCACTGTAGTTATTGGCCATTTCAAGGTGAGTCTTTATTGGCCACACTAGTGTCGTGGCTGTAGGACTGGAAATGTCAGTTGGTCATTCGGATGGTCCACCACTTTGGTCCAGACTAAAATATCTTTAAAATATTAGACGGAGTGCCATTTTTTCGTACATATATTAATGGTCCTCAAAGAATAAATCCTAATGACTTTTTTTCTAGTTCCACTATGAAGTTGACATTTTTGGTTTTGAGTGAATATTTCCATTAAATTTGGTACAGATATTTATGTTCCCCACAGGATGAATTGTAATAATTTTGGTTATCCCCTGACTTTTCTTTTCATAGCGCCATCATCAAGTCAAAACATCAGTTTCCCAATACTTTGGTTTATGACCAAATACGTGCAAAACTAATGACATTCCCATCAGTCTCAGCTAAGACTTGGGGCTCTGTACTCATCTGTACTTTGTGTTCAGTGCTAATTAGCAAATGTTTGCATGTGAACACACTAAACTTAGAAGGTGAGTATGGTAAACCATACATGTTAAACATGAACATGTGAACCTATTTCAGTGTAGTGTTACCTCAGGAAAAAAGAAACTGCCATTATTATTATTTCCATTTTCGATTGATGTACTGATTTTTTTTTCATCATGTAATATATAATTATTATTTTTTTAAATACTGAAAAATGCCTATTACAAGTTGTCATGAGCCAATGATGACATATTCAAGTAGCTTATTTTGTCTAAACAAAAATCCAAACCCCAAATTAATTCTCTAAGGACATGCCTATTCTAACCGTTGCGCAGTTATTTTTAAACTAGTATTTTAAACAGATTTTTCAAATTATTGAAATTTGTTTAGTTAAATCAACCCAAGTCAGTCTCCTGGGTAACTTTGCTGTATTTTTTCTTTCAGTGTAAAACAAGTGACCTCTTAAATCAGAACCAGAAATACTTTATTGATCCCCGGGGGTGAAACTCTTTTGCTACAGCAGCTCACTATCACATCAGTGCACACAGGAATAGAAGTACTAAGCAAAAAAAATATATAATACACTATAATACAGGTCAGAAAATAAATTAAGTACCAAGTGAGTATAAGTATAAAATAAAATAAGTGTGAAGTACAAAGTGGGTTTACCGGTTGATGATAATAATACGGTATAAAGTAATAGTGCATGAACTGCCAAGTTAAGTGTAGCTTATTAAGATTATAATGAGACGGAGGATATTGCACAGCAGTAATAGAGGTATGAATAAATATCAATATCAATAAATAGGGAATTTTAAACTGAAAAGAGTATATTGCACAGGAGTTTTAACACAGAATATTGCACAAATATGTCAAGTACTGCCTTCAGTCTTCCTGTGTGTGTGTATGTGTTTGTCTAATGGTCTAACTGCTCAAACAGGAACATGAAGCAATGTGACATTTCACACTTCCACAATATCTCACCTAACAACTACATGATCTGCTGACATTCATCATCCACTGTCACACTATTCTGTTCCACTGATACTCCTTGAAAGCTTGAGGCCAGTCAGTGTGATGTACTCATGCAAATATTCACTGTTATTATGAATCATTTATTGGAAAAACTGGATATTCCGAGTTAAACCAACAGTGAATTCTACCTGAAAACTTTAACTACCAGTACTTGCAAGATATGATGAGAATTCAGAGCAACAGGGACAATTATATAAACTCCTGTTTGAGCTATTTGAGTCCAATGTTTTTGTGTGCATGTTTTACAAGTTTAAAATCCAATCATTTTCAAAAAATAAAGGTTCACAGTCATTAAAGATGTCACACAAATAGAATGTGGTAAAAATGTAACTTATTATTAATTTGGACATATGAATTGTAAAAATATCCTTAAATGAGGATTTTGTTGCAATAAGATTAAATATAGAGATGATAAACAATAATAGCAAATTATCTCCTAGTCTTAATTGTACAGTTTGTCTACTGAGCTGAACAGCTGAAAATGTGCATTAGAACAAACTTAGCTACACTTTCATACATCAGCTTTTTGCAGTTATCAAGATTGTATGTATTTTTTACCTAATATGAGTCCTCAGTATGCTTCAAACAATGTTTGTACAATATGTCGTCCGACCATGTCTCAGTGCACAGTGCACACCTTTGGACAGTCTTTCCTTGAAGGCATTCATGGTATTGCAAACGGTTGTCCACATGAAAATTGACAGAAGTAGCTTGAAAGACAAGTTTAAATCCTGCCTACCTTCATGCCTCCATACACCTGACCAGTCACTGCATAAAGTGGGTTATGATTAACTTTCATGGTAATCTGCTCATTAAAATTGTGTTTTTCTTTTTAAACACATGGATGTTTTGGCCTGAAGGTAGTGCTGGAGAAAAGGTTCATTAGGATTCATCCTCTGGGGACCATGAATATCCAATGTAAATGTGTTTTAAAGGTACACTGTTGTGGACTTCAGACAATTTGACCAGTATGACCTGCACACCATCGCCATACATACGCAACCCTGCAAGTGGGACAAAAACATGTAAAGATGCACTGGACTTTGACTCCATCTTTCCCTCCTATAAGCTGCTAAAAGATTTCTCTTTTTGTTCTCACTCTTATTAGGTGATCACTAAGACCAACCAGGAGACTGACAAAGCATCTGAATTTAAGGAACACTGTTTGTTGCCCGGGGAGAAGAAAGGAGGAACCTGGGGTGGTAATATTCCAGCAGATGGCAGCGATCTCAGTGAGGCTGAGCAACAGAGCGTAGGCTCTGCCAGGGAAAACACAGAGCCTATGAGGTAGGCTTTCTATTCTTAGTCAGCTCCTTGGTACACTGAGAAACATATTGGACCCAGGGGGTCGAACCACTGTTATGGCAATGGATGGGACTGCTCTGAGCTGGCCTTTTTGTTTGCTCAGATATTTCCTTAAATGTACTGAACAAAGTTATCTATGTAGGCTGGTGATGGGAATGAAGACAGGCCTTATGAGGGTTGAGAGACTGTGGCATGAAGAATGGAGATGAAGGTTACATACATTAAAGGTCCAGTCTGGAGGATTTAGTGGCATCTAGCGTTGAAATTGCAGTTTGCAACCGTTTGAATACCGCTCGCCTCACCCTCCCGTTCCAAGCGTGTAGGAGAAACTACAGTGACTGCGAAACTCGCGGAAAAGGCGAAAGGTCCTATCTAGAGTTTGGTTTGTCCGTTCTGGGCTACTGTAGAAACATGCCAGTGCAACATGCCGACCTGCATGGATGGGGACCCGCTCCCTCTGTAGATATAAACGGCTTATTCTAAGGTAATGAAAACATACATATGAGTATTATATTCCATTTCTGCCAACAGCTCCTCCTAAATGTTACACACAGGACCTTTAATGTGGTTAAATTAATTAATAAAAGAGTGCTTGATTCTGTTCATGTTCAGCAGTGGAATTAAAGTTATAATCCTTCAGACTTTCATATATCAAACCCCATTTTTGATACTATTTATGATCAACATTTTTTTTCAGTAATAGCCATTCAGTGTATTTACATTCTATAATTGCCTCTTTATATAGAAGTTTTAATTGTTACTGGCAGAGTCTTTTTCCATGGAGTAAAATTGTGTACCTACAGAGGAAATGATGCATACATGAGGGCGCAGACCTTTCACGTAATGTGAAAGACAAAATTTGATCAGTATTTTTTCATACTTTATTGTCATTAATCTTCTCATGTCATTGATGGGTTCATAACACACAATTGATTGTATTTCTTACATTTCGTGGTGTGACAGTGTAAACTCTCAAAATTAAAATATTTTTAACAAAATAAAACAAGAAAAGTAAAAAAGGTTTTAAAAAAGTTTGTCCTTACTGCAGAGAAGCCCAGTAAGCATTTAGATTAATACATCATCTGTGTACTTATACACATATATTCTTATGCATGCATACAAGCTCATATGAACATACATATTGACATGTAGATACATATATACACATCCATACATATACCTATACATTAATTTCATCCATTACTTCCATTTCAATATACAGTAAAGTCTTCACACCCTGTTTCACCCAGCAACATTGCTTTGAATTTTCTCCATGCTTTTAATTTGCTCCACTAGTTCTTTAACTTCTCTTTACTTAGGCTTACCTTCTGCCTTAAATGTCTTGTAGTTACTTTTAAAGCAGGTAGTCAATATTCTAAGTAATAGTCTAAGTGGTCCCATAGAGATTTCATTAATGCATTCCATTTCCCATTTAACACCAAACAAATATGATTGTAAAACTTCACACCAAAATGTATGGGTGAATTAGCATAGGTTTTCCACATTCCCTCCAACTCTTTGATGATGCAGATGGATCCTGTCAAAAGATAAATAAATAAAATACTATAACATGTAACCTCAAGGCATATTCTCTTCACAAGTGTGATGCAGTTGTTTTGTGTGTCCCAATACAAATGTCCTATTAAATAGTATACATTTCCAGTTCTTTCTTCCATTTTTGCTTTGCATTCCTTTTTATAGCAGTCTTTCTGAATTCTCTTTATTTTAGAAATTTGCTCATTGACATTTACGGAATCATAAACCCATATCTCAATAATACCAGGTTGGACGACATTGTTGACTGTCCTCTTTAGTCTTCTTCCTTAAAACAATGTCATGTGATGAATCCTCTCAGCCCACAGGTTGTATGCTGTAAACATATACACCTGCTGCTCTTTTTCTGTGTATTTCTGATAGCTGCTCAAAGCGTGTTTGCTGCCCGCAGCGGTTGCTACACGTCATTTCAAACAAGACTCTAGGACCTGTATTATTAGTACACACTTGCCAATACCACCAGCAACCTTAGGTGTTGCCAACTCAACTAGGAATTAAATCTTAAAGCTGCAGTAATCAATATTTTTATATGAGCAATGGATCATGTGACTGTGTAATGTAAAAGGAGTCTCTTGTAGTGACAAATCCACAGAGAATTATTACCAATTCTGCAATTCTCATCAGCTCTACTGAGCTTTTTAGCCTCTTGTAGCTTATTGTTTTGGTGTTAAAGCCTGCAACTTTACTGTTTTGGTTCAGTGTCAGCACTCTCATCAACCTCGTTTCCAGCAGCAGGCAGCTGTTCTCAGTGAAAAAGCTCTGATAAACCCGCTGTACACTACCTGCTCAGCACCAAACAGCAGACAAAGTTAGATACTAGCTGGTGAACATAGAGGAGCATTTATCAGCTGAAGAGTCAAATATTTTTCTCAGGAGTTGGTGGAAACCAAACCAGAGCTAAAAGGATAGTGAATATTAGACTTACATTCATCATGTGCCAGACACACAACTCCAAATGAATGCTAATGTTTGTCTGTGTCTGCTGAATGTGTTAGCCATTTGAATTTTATATGGCCACAATATGTCGAACATGTGTGACTTTGAGTAGTCAGAAAGACTACAAAGGCGCTATATAAGTACAGTCCATTTACCATTTACTTTCAGCTTATTGTGGAGTTCTGTGGCCAAAACAATAGATTAATGCAGTTGTAAATATTAAACTTTACACAGGAAGAAGGAGCTCTTTACACCCGGAGTTACGAGTTGTAGTAAAGGGGCAGGGACTAAAGTCACTGAAACAGACTTTTGTACATTTGTTTTGGAAAAGTAGCTTTTTAGTTTTGGTTTCATTCTCTTATTATTTGGAGGAGATCCAAAGATCTCAATGTATTCTCTTGTTGAGAACTAAACTAATGGGTTTTGTCTAATGGGTTTTCAGGAGAGACACTAAAAGTTCCAGCAAACAAGATGAAAGCCAGATCTCTCCAGTTCTCCGTCGCAGAAAGGTTGCTTGCTTCACTGAGTCCATGGTTGGTTTGACATTCCATTTCCTTCTCTATGGACATATTACTATCCTTGGATGAATATTCTCTCTGATACTGTATACTGAGAGTTTTTGCCATGTATTTTTTTCCCACTCACAGGACAATCAGACAGCCGTGACTGCAGCCACCAGAAAAGCTGACAACAGTGACTCTGATTTTTGGTAAGAACTTTTCCCTTCTTGCTTTAGTTATGTGTACTACATAGGGCTTTCACAACTACATATTTTTACTAGTCGCTAGGATTTGCAAACTAGCGGTCGACTTGTAATCATCTTCATGTCAGAATACTAGTCTCGTGAACAGATACTGAACGTACCTTACAAACAGCACTAAAGCAGGATTTATACTTGACACAAAGGGTTAACAGGAGTCCCGCTGTAGATAGCGGTGTCGGCTCTGATTTACAGAACCACCACAACACTAAATGGATGTATCATATGTGATCAGACTCATTCTTTAATTATATTCCCCACAATAACTGTGTTTGCACTGTTTCACTATTCACTGTTTGTGATATGAGTGATGGTTAGTTGGTATGGAATGGGTGGATAAAAATGATTTCAACTGTTCATTAACGAGTGACTCAAGTATTTTTGCAAGACAAGATAGTTTTGAGATTGGACGATAATTGTTTACTTCGGAATTGCTACCACCGTTATGACGGTGTAGTCCCTCATTCGTCCAGGAGTGTTCCATCGTAGAAAAGGTTTCAGTCCTAGTCATCTGGACACTGTTTTCAGAATCAAGACGTTTCGGCTCCCATCCGGAAGTCATTCTCAATTGTGAAAATGGTCTGAGTTCTCTGAGTTCTCATACCACCTTTATGGAGAGGAAGAACATAGGCAGTCTTCCAAACTGTAGAAATTATGTCAGAGGTAATGCTAAGATTGAAAATATGAGTTATGTATTCAGAAACAAGCTTTGCTGAGAATTTCAGAGCAAATGGTTCCAGTTTGTCATCACCCGTTGCTTTTCGTACATCAGTGTTGCATAATGCATCAGCTACCATGATCCCATCACTATCTGTCTCACTTTTTCTCTCTGGATTTCTGGATTAGGTTGTTATAGCTTGTAAATATGTAAATCGTTTGTTTAAGCTTCTCTCTCACTCTTTCTCTCTGCACCTCTGGGTTAAGATGTTCCTACAGGTTGTAAATGTGTAAATACTTACGTAAATATTTAAATAGTTCATTTGATCTCCCTCCTCTTTTTTGTAGTGGGTTTGTGATTATTTGGCCTAAAATTTCTCCATCTACCTTTTTATATGCCTTAAGCTAAGGTGATTTCTCCCTCACTCTACGAAGCTTTATGCAAAAGAATGTGCGATGATGTCATCGACATGCAAATGAGCGTATGACATCATCTGGAGACTTTTACCGACTTTTTGAGTTAGCGATAGCTACTTTCATTGGAAAAGAGTTGGCAACACTGTCCCTCTTTCTATACAGTCTGTGATGTAGCCACAGAAGGTACGGCGTAACCCTTTACTGCGGAAGCATAAATCTAGATGAAGCGGCTGTGAGCAGAGCCCAGGATGCAGACACGCTGTCCTCTGTTTGTATGTCCACAGGACAGGTCAGGAGGAGGCGGTGTTGCTCATCTTCAGTAAATTATATTTCAAGCTTTAAGTTTGCCCAAACTGTACAAGACTTCTAACTTGCATCGAACCACTTCACATGTGTGTGGATTCTTCTTTTGCTTTTATTTGCTCACAAGCCAAAACCGTCCTTAACTACAGAGTGCTAGCAGAGGGTTTTTTCCCCAGAAAAGTTCATTGTAGTTCCATTCCTGTTGTTTTCTGACCTGCTCTCCTTCATCATGCTGTGTTAGAGATGTAATCACAATCCACTTCATCCATGCTAGTCAAACGGTTTTCCTGACAAGAAGTGTTCATTAGCTAACCTCACTAGCATTGTCACCACTTCCTGTGGTTGATTCACAACAAAGACCTAATATTGCCTTCATATTAAAACACATTTACTATGAAATACATGCAGAACATTTAGTATCAACACTAGCCACACATTATCTTTAGCTTACCACAGTGAAGGAAAGAAAGGTCAAGTCAAATTCACATATTTATGAACTTTTCGAGTTGATGGGGACTGACCCGATGCACCATCAAACAAGTGATCAGCTTGCAGTGGATTGTGGGACACTGAGGGCTGCAAGCAAAGGCTGTTTGTGTCCTCCAAATTTGGACAGCAGAGGGTATTTCTGGGTGTCATTTCTAAAATAAAATAACTTTGAATTTCAGCACTAACTAAGTCATATCAACTCGATAGACTGTAGAGGACCTGGCCCCTAAACTGGGACACAGCGCATGAGAAAACCCAAAATAAATGTATGATGAATATTTAACTTTGGAAAAAAACGTGAGAACTGATTCATACTTAAAGTGTTATTTTCTTCCTGTCCTCTATGACTAATGGCTAAAACCTGGTAGCTTCAGTGCTGCTTGCAATCATAATCTTTTTATTTTTTGTGTCTCTGCAGACCTTATCCTGACCTCTCTTCTCTTTTTCTCCCTGGTGTGTGTGTGTGTGTGTGTGTGTGTGTGTGTGTGTGTGTGTGTGTGTGTGTGTGTGTGTGTGTGTGGAGTGAGAGCTGGGAGCTATATCTGTTGCTGCTGCTGTGGCTGCTTCTCTACTGTTTCTGGCTGCTGCCACAGATGGACCTGAAGACACTACCCAGCCTGCTGCTGAACCTCAACCACTGAATACACACTTACATACACATATACACACATACATAGTCACGGGAAAAAAGAGGATTTTGTCAAATATATAAACTTTAATGCACCATCACTAAAACAAATATATACACACACACACACACATACAGCTCAACTGCCACTCTTCTTTAATTTTCATTACACTGACGGTACTCCAAACCAAGTGAAAGCATTTAAAAGATGTGTAATTTAAACTAGTAGAGCTTTTTTGGGCAGTTTTGCTTTTTAGCTTTCGATGTGGCTTGAATTAATCTGTATGACGATGTATGAGGGCCATTGCTGGGGAAAATGAAGTCTGAGATTTTGAGAAAAACAGTAATAATAAAGATAATAATGCTATAAAAAGTAGTCCGAATTTTGACAAAAAACTCATAATGTTATGAGAATGAAACTGTAATTTTACAAGATAAAACGTCATAATGTTACAACATGAAGTTGTGATTTTACAAGGAAAAGCCATAATATTAAAAAAAAAAAGTTCAAAATTTACATGGACAGATAACTTTTTCTCAAAATTACAACTTCCTTCCTTCTAACATTTCTCAAAATATTCCAATTTTATTCTCAGAATCTTTTAACAGTGGCCCTGATATTTCGTTACAGTTCTGCTTGTGTTTTAAAGACACTGTGGAAGTTTGTGGTTTCTGCTGTGCAAAGCCGACAGAGCTGACCTTCTAAGACTATATGACTGTACAGCACACTCTGATTTGTAGACAGAGATATATACTTTGGATGTATGGATGCACTGTTGCCTATCTGAATAGCCATTTAATCCAGATGAAGATGTTAAAAAAAGCTGCTTCCGGCTATATATTATATATATATATCTATATATAGATATATATAGATATATATAGATAGATATATAGATATATATGAATGATAAAGCCAGGCTTTTTGAGCTTATATACCTGTACTATTGTAAAGAGAACTTATCAGTCTGAATGAAGCGGTATTTTGGATCTGTTGCACTGTTGAAAAAGATTAGACTGCCAAAGATGGTGTTAGAAGTGCTAATGCAGAAAGCAAACAACTCACCACAAGCCCAATAATGGAAATCTTGTTTTTAACACATAGAAAGTCTAGTATAAGTCTTGTGCTAAAGTGTCACCCAGCTCTATATTGTATAATAGTTGAAGCAGAATATGTATTTGTAATATTTTTTGGCTCATAAGATGTATGAATGGATTTTTTAAAAGTTTTATGACAAAGAAATGTTTTATGTGATTGAGCTTGTCCAAGCCTGTCAATGAAAAGAGAATGCTTTACAATTAAATACCTTTCTACATGTTATTTTTGAACAATGTCTGTAATGAAGCACTATGACAAAGTGAACATTCTTCATTTGATCATTCTTCCACACCAGCCAACCAGTAGGTGAAGTCTCTGTTTACTGAATATAAATACAGCTCCTGCATCCCACTGACTGAGGGGCAGCAAAAAAGCCATCCATTCCAGTTCAGTACAAACTGGGTCATCCCTATAGCACAGTGCATCATAATCTCAAGTGTGTGTGTGGATGTGTTTTTCTACTTTTATCCTCTTGAGAAGTAGAGCTATGTCCCACTTCCATACTATTTACTAACTGCATACAGTATAGACTGTATACTAATGCTGTCAGTGCATTGTTTTACTAGTTACTATACAAGAAGTCAATGCACTTTACCTTTTTGTACTAACTGGAAATTATGCGATATGTGCACTAAGGGACGTCAGTCAAACTTTGGAATACCACTGTCAATTACACTTCAAAAAGAGAAAGCAAAAATGTTTTAGATTTATCCTGCTGATTCGGGGGATTGAACCGACGACCTCCCAGCCACAAGCTAACTTCATTTTTGACCTTGGAAAAAGGCAATCCCACTTCAAGGTCCAATTTCTAGCTGTTTCCGGAGCATTTCCAGTACATATTTCCGAATGAATTATTACCACAAACCAACTGTCACACAGTGAAAATGGGGCTTCCAAAGCATTCCCCATCTTTCCCTGACTTTAACAGACTTTAACAGAGTTCTTTGAGTTGCCTAACCAGAACCATAAAAAACATTAATCACGCTTAAGTTGCCACAAGCAGATATAGTCAGTGGTGGAAGTACTCTTTAAGTAAAAGTACCAATACAACAATGTAACTGTACTCCATTACAAGTAAAAGTCCTTCATTCAAAATCCTACTTAAGTACACGAGTATAATCTGCAAAATGTACCTAAAGTATCTAAAATAAAAGTTCATTTTTGGCAGTGACATGGCCCCTGTGAGTGATTATATTTTGTGACCTTATTAGATTGTGACTTATGCATCAATGCACATGTAGCATTTTATTGTTGAAGCGGGTCCAGACAGTTTTAACTAAATTATATACAGTTAGCTAGTTTCGTCCAGTGATTCCCAACCTAGAAGTTCAGCCCCTCCAAAGAGTCACAAGATAAACCTGAGGGGTCATGAGATGATTGATGGGGTAGAAAAGAAGAAAAAAACAAAGTTCTGATACACAAATCTGTATTATTATCTTTTTTACATTTCCCTTATTTTTCCTTTTTGTAAAATATTGAATAATTTTTAAGTTTTTGGGCCTCAAAAAGTAATTTGAATGAAATCATTATGTTATAGAGACATTATACAGACATTATGGGGGAAATGTCTCTTTTGTGGAACTACTAGACAACTGAAACGTGACAACTACACACTGTGACTTTTTGTCACAAGCATAAATATTTGGAACAAATGTTTTTTCAAACAATGTATTGCAATTTATAAGCCTATCATATGTTTTTTCAATGTAAAATCTTAATGTGAAAAGGAACTAGTAACCACAGCTGTACGATAAATGTAGTGGAGTAGAAGTATAAAGTGCCATAAAATGGAAATACTCAAGTAACGTACAAGCACCTCAAAATAGTGCATAAGTACAGTATTTTAATGAATGTACTTTGTTACTTTCCATCACTGGATATAGTAGGAAAATAAATTAAATACGCTGATCAACTTTTTGTTAATACTTTCAGTATAAACATCTTGCAATTCTTCAGATCTGTTCATGAACAGTTCCTCGTTATGGTGATAAAAAACGTAATTCCGGCGGTATCACATTTCAAAATGTCTTTGCCTTTGCAAGATAGTATATGAACATAATTTCTGAGAGACAGGCTTGCAAAAATCATATTGACTTGATTTGAATATACCACTCACTCAAAACCTTCTTATAAAATGTTTATTTAATATGGAAATGGAGAGCTCAGTTTTACAGAAGAAATTTAGCCAGTCCTCACTTCAACCAAGGGCTAGTTTAGTTTTAGGATTTGCATTTAGGGTTGTACAGACAGTCAGTAAGTTCATGAGAATTATTTTCATAGAATTATTTTTTGATCTTGTCATTATGCAAACTTTCTTCATTAGATACAAATTTGTGGGATGGGATAATTATGATTATGCTAAGAAAGAAATATATAATATGTACCCTGTTTTTCTCCTTACCTGTAACTTAATTGCTCCCATTTGTATAAATGACTCCACCAAAGTAAATGTAGTCACTATAATAAAATTATGATAACAAAAACAAATTGATTTTTTTTTGCCTCATATTATTGGAACATTATTATTTAGTATTAGGTGGGTATTACAGTCACTTTTCTAGGTTGTATCTGCAGTTATAATTGTTACCTGCTAATGTCTATAGTAAGTGGTGAATTAGAATTTCAGAATATCAGAATGTCAGATATATTTTGGTTACGTTAAAATTATTAAATTAAATCATGAAATTCAATTATTTCATGACGACGACATAATCATTCTGTGATCCCAGTGAACAAACCAGAAAAATAATGACACCCGTGGTCTTTACGACCTGATTTAGAGTTGAAATTAGAATTAGCATACATTAGCGTTAAATCAAATTTAACATTGTCATAGGTTTAGGATTTAGATAAGAATTAGGTCTTTAGGTTTAGAGTGGAACCTCCTTACAATTAATATTAGAATAAGGATTAGATTGAGGTTAGGGTAAGAGTTGACATTCCATTTGTGAAATGACTTTGTTATGGAACTGAGTTTAGATTTGAGTGAAGTTAAATGGGTGCTTCAGGTTTTTGTAAATTTGGTCCATTGGTCATTTCACTCAGTATATAAGGGTAGGCAATTCATCCTTGTGTTTTTAGTAGAAAGCACCCTCCAATACTTTTTTTCTATTGAGTATTAAGTAATTCTAGGTATTTAGCATTATCCTAAAAGTGAGTTAATGTTCAATACATGACTTAACTTTCCAGGGTTGTTTAAGGGACTGGGAAACTATTAGTTTGTACCAGATTTACCTTTGGATTGCAAAAATGTATATCTTCGTACTGTGGATAATGCTAGCCATCCAACTACTTAACATTCTGTATGCTAAAGTGTTATCATGCACAGATGATTTTAGTCCCAATTTTCCCAAGATATACTGGGCAAGGTCACCAGCTGGCCAGGGTCCCAAAATACTGTGGTAGACCTTCAGAGTCTGGGATAGGAATTAAGAAAAGAAGTAGGGCAGTTAAAGGTCTTTACAAGGATACAGTAGACTGTGTGTGTGTTTGTGTCTCTAGTGACCATGGCCACAGGACCATGCCAACCACCCACACCCCAACACCACCGCGACCACCAAATCACTGAAAGGACTGACCTAGTACAAGCCTATTAGCTTTTGTATTGGAACCTCAATTGATGTAACTGTTTCAACAGCACAAGTCAAGCGCAATAAATGACATGTTTAGACCCTTTGTCTCTTGTTGTGTGTGTTTTGTTTTCACTTCTTAGGGTATTGGCAGATCCTTTAGATGTCTGTGAATAGTTAAGTTATTTAAATGTAAGGGTTAAAATGAATGAAATACGGTTTTAAGTTTTCACCATGTTATTCGGGTCATTTTTTATTTAAAGCTGCATTAATCAATATTTTCACACAAACAATGGGTCAAATGACTATGTAATGTGAGAGCGGTGGCTCATAGTGATGGACCCACAGATAATTATCACCCGACACTGCAGTTCCCCTCAGCTCTACTGAGCTTTTCAGCCTCTTTCAGTTGATTGTTTTGGTTTTACAACCCAAAAGAAACTGTACTGTTTTGGTTCAGTCTCAGCACTCTCATCAACCTCGTTTCCAGCAGCAGCAGGCAGCTGTTTTCAGTGAAAAAGCTCTGATAAACCTGCTGTACACTACCTGCTCAGCACCAAACAGCAGACAGACACAGTTAGAGACAATAAACGTAGCGGGGCATTTAGCTAAAGACATAAGAGCCAGATATTTTTCTCAGGAGTTGGTGGAGACCAAACCAGAGCTTAAAGAAGAGTGAATTTTGGACTTACACTCATCAGGTGGACACAAACAGGACTCCAAATGAATGCTAATGTTGCTCTGTGTCTGCTACAATATGTCAAATGTGTATAATTTTCAGCTTGTTGTGGAGTTCTGCACCCAAGTGGCCAAAACCAAAACAAAACAAAACTACTCAATATAACTTTAATGTTTTATTTTAATGCAACTTTAAAATTAGTTAGCAATGTTAACAGATTGCATTCAGTTATATGCAGTCAGGCAGATGTATAAAATAACTGAAAAGCTATTAGTTAAGTATATTCAATCAAAAAATAAATCTAATACAAATATATTCATTCAGAAAAAGTCTAGTTTTTCATTTTTTATGTTAAATTGGCCATGGCCTTAGATCCAGTTCCAGACAGTGTTAAATAGAGCTTGAGTTTGCCTTTCTGAAACCTGAATATTGTGTCATAGTTCTTTCTTTTCTGCAGGCCTTTGTAGGAAAGGAGAGTGATTTCTTATGAGTAACTTTAATGAGTGTGTGAGTTGTTTGAGAAGGAAAGTTGTAAGACGGCTATACAGATGTCAGACGGTATTCAAGCACTCTCTAGGCCTACTGCCTGAACAGCAACTCTCCATCAGGAAATGCTATGCCTATATGTAGTAATGCTGCCATCTGGAGGACATCACGTAACACAGTCAACAACGTCAGGAAGGCTGAACAAATTTAGGGGGAAAAATAGCTGAATATGTAAATAGGCAAGGGCCAAAGACTGTGAAGTGTTCCTACTGCTGCCCTTTGGTTGTACATCCTGAGCCTGATGGATTGTGAAAAAATCTATTTTTATCTGCTGATGTAAATGTAAGATATTTTTTAAGTAATACTAACTTGTTGAGAGCTGGTGGTGGACTTCCAAAGGAACAGGAAGCCACCTACACCTATCACCATTCAGGGTGAGGAGGTGGATGTGATGGAGTCATACAAGTTCCTGGGGGTGCACCTCAACAACAAACTAGACTGGTCAGACAGTTGAGGGGCCCTCTATAGGAAAAGGCAAAGCAGCCTGTACTTCCTGAGGATGCTCAGGTCATTCAATGTGTGCAACAGGCTGCTTCGCATGTTCTTCAGCAACCACTCATCCTTCAGAGGTGTTCAAAGGAGCGCTTCATTTAACCACACAATGACGCCTGCTGTAGTGACTTCAGTCTCATCCAACTCGGTGGTTTCTGAGGCCTTGCATGATGGTCACCCCTCATGGACTGTACTATACTGTACCAACTATACATGTGACCCGTTTTAATACATTTTATACTATATTGATGATGTATACCATTGCACATAGATCTCACATATTTGTATTAGTATTCTTAGTATTTTTATTATTTTTTATTGTATTCCTCATAAATTCATTATTTATTATTCATTTCCTATTCCCTACATATCTCTGCTGCTGTGAGACTGAAATTACCCTTCAGGGACAAATAAAGAGCTACCTACCTACCTAATTATAAAAGCTTTGACTCAAAATTTGATTCAGATCAAATTAGTTGAAATTAACATAGACACTTCCACAACTGCAATCAAATGCTTGAAATCTTTTCTGTATATGATACACAAGTGATAATGGAATAGAATCTGAGAATAAGTTTATGTCTCAATTGTGCCCTGCCTCCAGAAGTTACATTTGTCACAACTCACTGAAAACAATATTTTAGGTGAGCTTGTTAAAAATGCAACCAGCTATTAAAGATGTTTTACCAATCAATGGCAGCCAGTGCGCTGTTCTTTGCAGCTGTGTGCCGGCGAAGAGGCATCAGGGCTGATGATGACTTAACAAGCTGGTCAGGAAGACCAAATCTGTGGAACTGGACAGTGTGGCAGCAGTGGCAGAGAGAAGGCTGAGGGATAAGATCGGTGGCATCCTTGACAACCTCTCTCACCTAGAATATAAGAAACACCTCTGAATATAATGCAGCTAAGTACAACACCACCACTAACTACAACCTCAATGCTGAAACATACAACATAAATAACACCTCTATGACAGTATCAAAAAAAAAAAAAGAAAAACTGGAGCATTACAGGCAACGTAAAAGTAGACTTTATGGCAGAATAGTTGCAGGCCTACACTATGCAGAGCTATTTGCACAAAGCACAAATCATCATGCACAATCATGTATGGCTCAAGTATTGTAATGTACTGTATATAATGTGCATATTGTAAATGTGTATAGCTTTTGGGTGTCATTTGTTTGTTTGTTTTCACCTTAGATAGTTATTTATCTGTTCCCTAACTCTTCAGACTGTAACATGTGAATTTGACTTGATTAATAAAGTCTTGGCATTTTATTTAGTTTTCATATTTGTAATGCAATAGTAAAAATGAAAGTTACTTATTTAATTTGTATTCGCCTATCCATTCTATTTATCTGTTATCGCTATATTTTATTTCAATGTTTAATACTTATTTACCTAAATCTCCCGCACTTTAATGTTTCATACGTGATTTTGTTTTGTGAAAAAAGGCAAAATAAACTTTGAGTAATGTCAAGATCAGAAAGTAAAGCAGCTAAATGTTGCTTTGCTGCTCTAAAATAGGTCTACAAGTGAAGTCAGACAACGGTTTCTTCTGTCTTCCCTCAAATGAGGCCAGTGACAGTCGTACTCTCCAGACTTCTAGCACATTACAAAGGACAGGGATTCTCGTTCACTTTAGTAGAATGGCGTGTCAGAGTGCGGCCGGTAGTTACGCAGTTTACGTTAATGTTTTGGCGTAGCAGAGGCCCAGGTGAAAGGAAGTGGTCCTACCGTGGACGAGTAGCCACCAAATCGGGACAGCAAGAGTGACTGGAAGTGAGGATATCCAACGAATGATTTCAAGTCTTTTTAGCCAAGACGATCAATAGAAAAACATACATCAGGTGAGATTATGAACCGAATTGGATGATTCGTCTTTCTGGAATAACGTTACTCTTTTGCATGTGTTGGCCTTGCTAGCTATTAGCAAGCTGGCTGGCTTACATGGTGATGGTGCATGGTGGCTGCAGTTACTGTCCAGACGTTCTGTTGCATTAACTGTTAGAAGCTGTAAATATTTGGGAGAAGCCATGTTTAAATTTAGCTCTATAAATCACACGGTCGGGGCCAGACAGGCACACTAGACACAGGCTACATGCCTGTAGCCATTAAAATAGCCAGGTCAATAACTGGTTCCAGACAGGCGCGATCCGTTTGATTTAGCGTTAACATTCGCTAGCCATGCTAGGTAAAGTTACCCTGTTGAACGCCGCAAGAGGGTTTCCATTGCAGTAATGCGAGTCTTTGCTCAGTCGGTAACGCTGTGTAAGCGGATAATAGGCTATCTGAGACATTGTTTAGATACTTCATTTGTACCAAGTCTTTATTTACAACATAGTATCAGCTGAGCTAACGTAACGTAAATAAGCTAATTTGTCATATGGTCACGTTAGCACCCAGTAGTTTGTTAATGTAAGCTAACGTCACGGTTCATTCTTTGCCACCAATAATGAGGCCACGAACCTTGAGAGGCTTTGCTGTCTTTAGTGTGCCTATAATTTCAAACAGGCATCACAAAATATTGAATCAACTTGCTTTAATGTTGTGGTCATGTACATTAACTCAGCTAACGTTAGTTATCTACAAATGCTTGACAGAAATGGAGCTGGTTAGTTGCTAACTAGCTAGCTAATGTTACTCAGCATGGTCTGTGTAACGTTAACCTTAACTTAATGGTACATTTTAAGAGAGGAAGCTAATATGGTGTAAAAATGACGTGTGTTACCAACTGGTTTACGGTGGACAATAATATAAATTGATGTCATACTGGCCCGAGGTCAGTTAATGACTACTATTGGATATGATGCAGTGAAAATGAATTATTCTGGCTAATGTTCTAAACATTGTGTTCGGCATGCGTGTCTTGCTTGACATAGCTGCCAGAAACAATTTCCTCTTTGGCAGCAAACCCTGTGCAAAACTGTGGGACCTCGGCATGTCAATATGAGCTCACAGGTGTGAAAGAAACTGACATTGGGATCAAAGTTACTTAAGCCCCTTTCAGACCAACACTGCTATTTGTAAATGTTTTTGAAATTTAATAAGTCGTTGTTATGTTGAAAACAACAAAGTCCTTTTTACCCTTTTGTTGACCTAACATTTCTGTAACTCTTCCTGCTCAACTTAAACGGACCGTTTTACATATTTTTCCTCTTATCTGTTGTGCTATTTATCCATCTAGATGTTTTGGTG
>NC_058056.1:2467298-2497298 GCF_020085105.1 Siniperca chuatsi | reverse complement strand
GGAATTGCAATAGACAGCCTAGAAGTAACAAATACATGGACTAGTTTTTCGGCATCATTTTGAGACAGGATGTGCCTGATTTTTGCAATGTTACATAGGTGAAAGAAGGCAGTCCTTGAAGTTTGTGGGAGTTAAAGGACAAATCCTGATCAAAGATAACTCTAATGTGTCTCGGAGGTGTTTGGGGCCAAGTACAATAACTTCAATTTTGTCAGAGTTTAATGTCAGAAAATTGCAGGTCGTTCAGGTTTTTATGTCCTTAAGGCATGCTTGAAGTTTAGTACACATACACTGATTAGTTTCATTTGGCTTCATCGATAGATATTATTGGGTATCATCCGCATAACAATGAAAGTTTATGGAGTGTTTCCTAATAATATTACCTAAAGGAAGTATATATAAAGTGAATAGAATTGGTCCAAGCACAGAAACTTGTGGAACTCTGTGACTAACTTTGGCATGCATGGAAGATTCATTGTTAACATGTACAAACTGAGATCGATCTCATAAATAGGATTCAAACCAGCCTAGTGTGGTTCATTTAATGCCAATTAAATGTTCCAGTCACAGCTGTTCTCAAGCTATCAACAAGCTATTTTCAATCCCCAAACGAGATGTTTCATGCTCTAAAGGAGCTCCAAGCAAGCTGTTCTTAAGCTCTTATAATAATAATAATAAACTTTTTTAACAAGGTTACAAAGTGCTTTACAGAGTAAAAAAATAATAGATACAAACAAAAACTAAATAAATACAACACAGGGATCATTAAACACCGGAGGAGTTCAAAATTTGAAATGGCAAGAGTGGAAAGATAAAACCCGTCAACATTATAAATATTTATAAATGTTTTTCTATAAAAGAAAGTTTAAGAAGGGATTTAAAAGACGCTAATGTTAAAGCCTGTCTGACCTCTACAGCCAGTGTTCCACAGTCTGGGGGCTCTAACACCAAAGACCCAGTCACCTTTGGTCACAAGGTGGGATCTAGGAAAAACCAGCAGAGCTGCATCCACCTATCTAAGTTAACCACCTTGCACATAGGGAGTCAATAAATCCTTGATATTATTGGGAGCTTGGCTATTTGAGGAACTCCACACTTAAAATGAGCAACAGAGGAACAGGCATTTTCTATAACAGAAGGTTCTATTGGAGAGGTATGAACGTAGCAGATATAGAGCAATTCCCATAAGACCAACCCAGGTTTCTTGACGTTGCAGGAGAACAGTGAGTGATCAGTCGTGTTGAAAGCAGCGCTCAAATCTAAAAGCACTAGTACTGAGCAGTCACCTCTATCAGCTGTTAAAAGTATGTCTTTAGATACCTTCTTAAGAGCTGTCTATAGTGAGCTCTAATCCTGACTGAAAACTATTAAAATTATTATTCATATAAGAGATTTGAGTTTAAATGACTTTCTCCAGCACCTTAGATAAAAATTAGGATTTGAAATTGGCCTGTAATTACTGTGTAATAGGGAATCCAGATTAGGTTTTTACAGTACAATTTCCATTGTTTAGAAATATTAGGAAAATTGAAGGTAACTGGAGGGAGGGTGGTGGATGTACGAAGGCTTTATACAGTCAGACTGGCACAGGTAAAGTTGTTAAGATAATCCAGGAAAGGCTGCCACATCTTGTGGTATTTTTTAATAGAGCCCTGGACACGGTACCTCAGCTCTTCCAGATTTAAGTGTGCAGTTACGTCCTTGACCCAACGGGCTTGTGATGGTGGAGTCCTGTCCTTCCACTTAAGAAGAATTAGATGGCAGGCCACAAGGTACGCAAATGCTAGAGAGATTGACTGGCTTTTTGAAAGGGACACGCCCTCTGGGGCTTCTCCAAACACAGCAGTTTTGGGGTTTGGGGGTATGTTTTGGCCGTACATCTGTGAAAAACTTTTAAATATCGAGGACCAAAATGGGGCAATTGACTAACAGGGAAAAAAAACAGATGGTTTAGAGAGGGGCTTGAGATATTTTCAATAATAATATATAACCTTGACACAGTGCTCCTGATAAGGGAGAGTCTTCTATTCATCCCCCAGGTGGGGCGGCTGGGAAGGAGGAAAAGTGTTTTTGGGTCAAGTCTCGAATTTGTAAATATCTTAAATAATGCTTCCTTTGAATGCCATATTCTTTAACCCTGTGAAGCCTGACACATCAAATAATAGCCGGAAAATTCCATTTTTTTTAAATTGAAGTGTTTATTGGACCTTTTTTGACAAAATCCAAATAAATATCTTTTTATCATTCACATATGATTTTTTTCCTATATCATATTTGATTCACCAGGCTTTTATGACCATTTATTTATCACAACATTTATTCTAGAAACAAAACAAAATATTGTTCATTGCATTTGGAACATTTCATCATGGTTTGTTGTTTTTTTCCAAAGAGGAACCTTTTTATGGTAAATGGTAAATGGACCGTACTTGTATAGCGCCTTTCTAGTCTTCTGACCTCTCAAAGCGCTTCACACACTACATATCGCA
The DNA here is from genome assembly GCF_020085105.1 of Siniperca chuatsi. Taxonomy (NCBI): domain Eukaryota; kingdom Metazoa; phylum Chordata; class Actinopteri; order Centrarchiformes; family Sinipercidae; genus Siniperca; species Siniperca chuatsi. Next base: position 2,494,809 of record NC_058056.1, on the reverse strand, counting down.
TTCACCCCATTCACACACATTCATACACTTATTGCAGAACTGCTCATCAGTACAAAGAGACTAATCATTCACACACACTAATCATTCACACACCGAAGGCACAGCCCTCAGGAGCAATTTGGGGTTCAGTGTCTTGCCGGGAAGCCGGGATCAAACCGCCAACCTTCCGATTGGTGGACGACCTACTCTACCACTAAGTCACAGCCGCCCCGATCTTGATGTATGTTGGCAAAAAAAACCCAAAATAATTTCTGTTATCCATCCATCCATCCATTTTCTTCCGCTTATCCGGGGCCGGTCGCGGGGCAGCAGTCTAAGCAGGGACTCCCAGACTTCCTTCGCTCCAGACACTTCCTCCAGCTCCTCCGGGGATCCCGAGGCGTTCCCAGGCCAGCCGAGAGACATAGTCCCTCCAGCGTGTCCTGGGTCTTCCCGGGGCCGCCTCCCGGTGGGACATGCCCAGAACACCTCCCGAGGGGCGTCCCAGGAGGCATCCGGATCAGATGCCCTAGCCACCTCAGCTGGCTCCTCTCGGCGTGGAGGAGCAGCGGCTCTACTCCGAGCTCCCCGTGTGACTGAGCTCCTCACCCTATCTCTAAGGGAGCGCCCAGCCACTCGGCGGAGGAAGCCCATTTCGGCGCTTGTATCCGCGATCTTGTCCTTTCGGTCACTACCCAGAGCTCATGACCATAGGTGAGGGCAGGAGCGTGGGTTGACCGGTAAATCAAGAGCTTTGTCTTTCGACTCAGCTCCTTCTTCACCACAACGGTCCGATACAGCGCCCGCATCACTGCAGGCGCTGTACCGATCCGCCTGTCAATCTCACGCTCCATCCGTCCCTCACTCGTGAACAAGACCCCGAGATACTTGAACTCCTCCACTTGAGGCAAGGACTCCCCACCTACCCGAAGAGAGCAAACCACCTTTTTCCGGTCAAGAACCATGGCCTCAGATTTGGAAGAGCTGATTCTCATCCCAGCTGCTTCACACACGGCTGCAAACCGTCCCAGTGCATGCTGCAGGTCCTGGTTTGAAGAAGCCATCAGAACGACATCATCTGCAAACAGCAGAGATGAGATCCTGTGGTTCCCAAACCGGACACCCTCCGGCCCCTGACTGCGCCTAGAAATTCTGTCCATATAAATTATGAACAGAACCGGTGACAAAGGGCAGCCCTGGCGGAGTCCAACATGCACCGGAACAGGTCTGACTTACTGCCGGCAATGCGAACACAGCTCCTGCTCCGGTTATACAGGGACCGGACAGCCCTTAGCAAAGGGCGCGGACCCCATACTCCCAGAGCACTCCCCACAAAGCACCCGGGGCACACGGTCGAATGCCTTCTCCAGATCCACAAAGCACATGTGGACTGGTTGGGCAAACTCCCATGAACCCTCGAGCACCCGATGGAGAGTGTAGAGCTGGTCCAGTGTTCCACGACCGGGGCGAAAACCACTCTGCTCCTCCTGAATCCGAGGTTCGACTATCGGACGAATTCTCCTCTCCAGTACCCTGGAGTAGACCTTACCGGGAGGCTGAGAAGTGTGATCCCTCTGTGATTGGAACACACCCTCCGGTCCCCTTCTTATACAGAGGGACCACCACCCCGGTCTGCCAGTCCAGAGGCACTGTCCCAGACCGCCACGCGATGTTGCAGAGACGTGTCAGCCAAGACAGTCCCACAACATCCAGAGACTTAAGATACTCAGGACGGATCTCATCCACCCCTGAAGCCTTGCCACCAAGGAGCTTGCCAACAACCTCAGTGACTTCGGCCAGGGTGATGGATGAGTCCGCCTCCGGGTCCCCAGCCTCCGCTTCCTCTTCGGAAGACGTGACAGCGGGATTGAGGAGATCCTCAAAGTATTCCTTCCACCGTCCGACAACATCCCCAGTCGAGGTCAACAGCTCTCCACCCGCACCGTACACGGTGTTGGTGAAGCACTGCTTCCCCCTCCTGAGCCGTCGGACGGTTTGCCAGAATTTCTTTGAGGCCGACCGATAGTCCTCCTCCATGGCCTCTCCGAACCTCTCCCAATCCTGAGTTTTTGCCTCTGTGACCGCACGGGCTGCAGCACGCTTAGCCTGCCGGTACCTGTCAGCTGCCTCGGGAGTCCCACGAGCCAACAAGGCCCGATAGGACTCCTTCTTCAGCCTTTCTGTTATTTGCCATAAAAAAAATACACATTAAAAACTAATTGTGTACTCTGAATTTCTTCTCTGAATTGGTCAATATAACATACAGATTATGATAGCCAAGGATTTGTTTTAGTGAAAATCGATGATTATCATGAGAGCAGGTTCCATATATAATTCCCCCATATAAATATCTTGATTTCAACTTAAGATGACATTTCAATCTTAATTAGTTTAATTAAATCATCAACAGTGTTTTTGGCATAATGCAGATGCATCCATTAATTTATATACCTGCTGTATCAAATGTGATACACACATTTTCAAAATGATTTCACTCTAAAATAAGGTACGAAATTTAAGTAAGTTTCTTCAATACAGTAAATATTCATATTGAAATATCAGTAATAATGTTATTCTTACGATACCTTTTTCAAAATTAGCAAAGATTTCCCTGCCAAAAACTTGCGAATCACTACATGACAGAAGCCATGCTGGATATGGCATTCAAAGGCCTGTTACTGCCTGCAGTGCACGGATAAGTCACCCGAGGGCAGAAGACGTGTCATTACTAATAGTAATTGCATACAACAGGTTTTTCAGGAAAGTATTGATCCTGTTGATGACGTAGAGGTCATCAACAAGATCTTACTGACAGAAACTTACTGACAAAGAAGCACATAACAGGGAGGCGGGAGCTAGTGGCCCACATGAGTGTTGTTCCATACTGAACCAACCAGGTCCATCCCCATCCCGAAAATGAGACATCCAGAATGTCACTTTATGGATATTAGCAGCCCAGTAGTAATGTAGAAAGTTGGGTAGTACGAGACCCCCCTCTGACTTGCACTTTGCTAGAAATGCTTTACGAAGCCGAGGAATTTTATTTGTGGAAATATGTTTGTCCAACTCCATAAAGAAAGATTTTTGCAGAAAAACAGGAATTGTCTGAAAGTAGTATAACATTCTTGGCATAATGACCATTTTAATGGAGTTAATCCTGCCTGTCAGTGAAATGGGGAGAGACATCCAGCGCTTGAGGTCCTCCTTAACCTTCTCAAAAGCTGGTTGTAGATTCTTTTTAAACAGATCTTTAAATTCCTGCATTACACACCCCCCCAAGTAGGTAAAAGAGTCAGTGACCAATTTAAAGGGGAGTTCAGCAAATGAGAGTTGGGATGCATTTGCATTAATTGGGGAAAGTATACTCTTGGCCAGATTCATTTTATATCCAGATGCATTGCTAAAGGACATGATTATATCAAATGCAGTTGGAATCGACCTAAGCGGATCAGAGCAGTACAGTAAGAGATCATCTGCATACAGAGACAGTTTATGTGTATAGCCACCCCGCTCGATACCTGTAAAATTGGCCTGGTCCCTAAGAGCAACAGCTAGAGGTTCTATGACTATGTCAGCAGGGGGGACAAGGGGCATCCTTGCCTCGTGCCGCGTTGGAGGAGGAAGTAATTTGAAGTGATATTAGTGCGGACCGCTGCTTGTGGTGGGGAATAAAAGATTTTATCCATAATTATTCATCATTGGAAACGTCCCCCTCTAAAGATGAGACATCATCCAGGTCTAGTGTTAAGAGCTTAAAGTCTTTAAAAACGTTAGTGGTCGAAGTGCCATCAGAGGTCTCTGAGGAGTAAAGATTCTCATAAAAACTCTTGACTTGGTTAATACCCCTCTTATCTGAAGTGGTGTCCCTGGTTGTTCTTTTCTGCTATGAAACTGTCTGCTGCAGACTGTCTTAATTGATGGGAGAGTAATTAACTGGTGCGTTCCCCATGTTCATAGTGGGTCTGCCTACATCTTAGATACAGGTCCTCTATAAGTGGATGCCAGAGAGTCATATTCCAACTGCAGTGTGATGCGTTTCTTATACAGTTCAGCAGATGGCTTGTCTGAGTGTCTTTTATTTATGTCACTGATCAGATTAATGCTGAGATGTTAATAGTTTGAAACTGGGTGAGGGAAACAAGATTATTGTTGAAGGATTTCGTGGATCAGGTGAAATTTGAGACAGAATGCTCTCTGTTTTTTCCAATAAAATGAGCAATGAATTTCTTAACAGGTTGTTCTCACATTCTAAACAAGCTCTAAGCAAGATGCTCTCACATTCTAAATAAGCTGTTCTCGATCTTTAAACAAGCTGGTTATTTTCAACACCAATCAAAAGATGTCTTCTGGTCAAAGAAGTTAGCTCTTAAACCTGTTTAGACAATTGTGCTTCAGACTAGTTCACTGGTTAAACAACATTGTTCCATGCATTGTCTCTAATAATTATCTGTGCCCCAAACTCTCTGTCAGTGGTAGATGTGCTGCAGGCTGCTGTGTGTGGTTGAGGTGTCCCTTCTCTCCCCTGGCTTTGCTGATGTGGTTTTTCAGCTTTCTGAATGGAGAGTGACAAAAAACTGCTGTATCTGATGTCTACAGTACATTAATACAGTGTCTTCATCTCCCCTGCCAGTGAACTTCTGAAAAGATGAGGCTGATGAAATGAGATAAAGTAGACGACTGGAGGAGCCCAGCCCCCTCACCTCCACCTCTTTGAAGCATGGCAGGCCTACAGCTTGTCACCCCTGCCACTTCACCCATGGGGCCTTTCTTTGGTCTGCCATGGCAGCAGGAGGCTATCCATGATAATATCTATACGCCTAGGAAATATCAGGTAAGGAGGCTGCCATACTGATGGATGTATTTACTAGCTGCTTGATGTATTGTATATAATGTACAGGCTATGGAATTAATTTGGTAGAAAAAAGAGCTATTCATTGCTGTTCTTCTGTTTTAATTGTTTAATATTGTAATTTATTTTAGTTGACACTTTCCTTCATCAGCTCACTGTCTAAAACTGAACCTTCCTCCACAGGTAGAACTTCTTGAAGCAGCTCTTGAACATAATACTATCGTCTGCTTAAATACTGGCTCAGGGAAGACCTTTATTGCAGTACTTCTAACAAAAGAGCTCTCCCACCAAATCCGTGGACATTACCAAGAAAATGCGAAGAGGACAGTATTTCTGGTGAACACAGGTACCTTCAATACACAATGCCTGTTATTCACTTCTCAATACTCAAGTTACACCCAACTCATTGTTCATTTAAATTCAAATGCATGTAGTGATTTAACTTTTTTTCAAAGTAGTTTACTCTATCTCTGGTCTACATTGTCCAGCTTTGTGTGTAGTTCAGCAAGCAGCTGCAGTCAGGACTCACTCTGACCTCCAGGTGGGAGAGTACACAGATTTGGAGGAGACCTCAGCATGGACTGACCAAAAGTGGAATCAAGAGATAACCGAGAATCAGGTGTGCCGATCATTCTCATTGCCTTGTACAATATATGTCTTAATAAGTAACACTAGCGTCATACTACTTCCATACTTACATGTTGTGACATTCTTGACTTTTGTCAGGTTTAAGAATAGGCCTAGGTGGTTCTGTAAAACAGGTGGCTTTTTCACTAATACAGTGAACAAGGAATTATAAGAAAAAATACATCATTAATGGCCTCCAGCCAATTACAGCACAGCCAAGTGTACCATGAAGAAGCAGCCACCACAGAGCGTGCGTTATCCAACTGTCCTGCTAAGTTCCTAAAATACCTCTCAGTCTCATGTGTTATGGTAAACACTTTACTTTTAATGTCACATGATCAACATCTTTGATGTGGTAAAAGTCCCAGATTTTACTCTATCAAAGAAAAAGTATGTGTAATCCTAGTTTACTAATAAAATACCAGTGCACCACAGAGCAGAAGTGGCCTTCACACTGGACTGCCTGTCTGTATGGATTTGGAGTTGTATGGCTGACCCCACAAGCCTTCAGGTCAGGAGAAGAGGGCATCTTAAACCAAAGTGGACTGTAAAGAGAGCACTGCACAGTGGTGTGTGTTTGTGTTACACTTGATTCTGCACATTTTCCATGACCCTTCTAGTTATTTGCATTACAGTTGTGTTGTATGTAAATTTAAGACGACTAGTTTGGAAAACCTTGTTGCTTTGCTGTCCTATGCTGTTCTATTGACAATGACTCATCAAACGAAGCACAAGGCGTTGAGTGATAACGTGATGTTTGACTAAAGACTGATGTTCAAATTCTTGACTTTTAGCGGGCAGCGCTTGTTATTTGCACCTTCAATTACAGTGTTATTCTATAGTCAGACTAAATCACACTGGTCACTGTTGACAGTAATATTCTCTTCTCTCCTGTCATTCTCAACTTTCTCGCATACAGGTGCTGGTCATGACTTGCCACATATTCCTACATGTTCTGAGGAATAAAATCTTACAGTTGTCTAAAATCAACTTGGTGGTTTTTGATGATTGTCACCTGGCCATCACAGACCACCCCTACTGTGAGATAATGAAGGTGAGATTGTGGTTGCAAAGTAAAATTCATGTTTTTTGCAGGACTGGCAAGCATTTGTCCAAGGGAATTGTGAATGACCTGGCTCTCCTCTCTGTCTCTGCAGCTGTTTGAGGGCTGCTCATGCAGTCCTCGTATCCTGGGTCTCACAGCTTCCATTCTGAATGGAAAGTGTGACCCGTCAGAACTGGAGCAGAAGATCCAGAATCTGGAGAGAATCCTGAAGAGCAACGCTGAAACTGCCACTGACCTTGTGGTCCTGGACAGGTACTAAAAGCCATTATATATGACCTATATCAGGGGTGAACAACTATATCAATGGCTAAATGTGTTTTGTTAGTTACCACAAAACATTGCAACCAATGATTTCACTGATTACAGTTAATTCAAACAGAAGGAAAAACCAGTTTGTAAAATGACTTGATGAATGAAAATCAATGACAGCAATAGAGTGGCAAGCCAGTAACAATGACTCATAGGTGTGTGCTGAAGTCTAACCTGTGCACTGTATTATATTTCAGATACGCCTCTCAGCCAAGAGAAGTGGTGCTGGACTGTGGCCCCTACTTGGATAAGAGTGGCCTCTCCTCTCGTCTGCAGGTGGAGCTAGATGAAGCTCTCCACTTCCTGAATGACTGCAACATATCTGTTGCCAGAGATGACCGTGATCCCACATTCATCTCCAAACAGGTCAGAGAGAAGTTACTAACCCACAGAGAATTATCAAAATTCTGCAGTGCCCCTCAGTTCTACGGAATTTGTTAGCTGGTTTTAGCTTGTTTTAGTTTTTCTAGCCTGTAACCTCTGCTCTCATTGCCCTTATTTCTGGCAGCAGCAGGCAGCTGTTTTCAGTGAAATACCTCTGATAAACCTAATACTCACACTGTCTCTGTCCTATCCAGGTCCTGAGTGACTGCCGGGCCGTGCTGCAGGTGCTGGGACCCTGGTGTGCAGATAAGGTGGCAGGCATCATGGTGCGGGAGCTCCAGAAGTACATCAAACACGAGCAGGAGGAGCTCAACCGCAAGTTTCTGCTATTTACTGACACAATCCTACGCAAAGTACATGCCCTCTGCGAGGAGCACTTCTCCCCCGCTTCATTGGACCTCAAGTTCGTCACCCCCAAGGTCCTCCGGCTGCTCGAGATCCTGCACGAATACAAGCCCTTCGAGCGGCAGCAGTTTGAAAGCGTGGAGTGGTACAACAACCGCAACCAGGACAACTATGTGTCCTGGAGCGACTCTGAGGATGAAGACGAGGATGAGGAGGTGGAGGCCAAAGAGAGGCCTGAAGCCAACTTTCCCTCACCATTCACCAACATCCTGTGTGGGATCATCTTTGTGGAGAGACGTTACACAGCTGTTGTCCTCAATCGGTAGGGCTCTGTCATCTTCATGGCTGTTTGTGACAGAGTTATGAAAACTGAAAATAATCCAGATTTTCTATTTACTATACTTTCATACTGTGAAAGAATTTTCCTTAGAGGCCTCATGTGATGTGATGTGGGTAACAGGTGAAAGGCAGTTCACTACAGATGTCACATCTGGGTCACTTGCAACCCTAGAAATAGAGTTGACCCTCATGTCCCTAGCAATAGTTCACCACACTGTCTCTTCCCGTCTGAGCTGGACAACAGCTGGGTAGGCAGATAGAGCCGTTACCAAGACAACTCCAAAGCCAGAGATTGCACTCTGTATCTTCGACATAGAAAGAGATGCAGACTGATTCCCCCATAGAATCTACCACGTTTGACCAAATTTCAACGTGACTTGAGGTAAGATTTACAGTTCACTATCTAATAAGAAGAGTACACCTATGTAGGCCAGAAAAGCATAACCTCGTAGGAAGAACACCATAGACTCCATCATGATAGTAAGTGGATAAATATCGTGCACCAGGTAGAGACCTTCAGACTTGGTTTTGGCACTACACTGTGTGTTTCATCTTGTACTGCTGTTATCATTGTCTCCTCGGCCGAGCTTCATTAAACATTCTGTGTAAGACATCCTGAGTTTCCTTAAACCTTCTTTATCATCAGAGTTGACTAGCTTACAAGAATTTCCTTCACAAATGGCGTCACGAACAGGATTTCAATAAAGCAAGAACTGGTAAGTGCAAATTGTCTTTAATTTCGCCTTATCATGTTTGCATTTGACAAGATCATAAAAGAAAACTAATTTCTACAATTCGGCTGTGAACATCTTGGGCCTGTTAAAGGCTAGGGTTTAGTGTCTGGGGACGAAAGTCCTGGCTGATCGCTCTGACAGCGTTGCTTGTACGAATGTATCATACAAACCCCTCAGTAGATGGTCAAATATAAATTGATAAGTTTAAAATAAAAGATCAAGTGAGCGCAATGAGGTCTAATGCGATGAGCTTTGATGAATAAAATATATAAGTACGAAGTTCAGCGGTTGGTTTGTAAATTTAAGACAGGAAAACTGTGGTGTGTGTTCCTGACCCCACAGTGCCACTTTGGTGGATAACTCCAGGGCAGCTTCTGGTTGTGCCCGACACAGATAAGACCCATCGTGAGGTTAATTCCTTGGGAAGACATTCTGTGGTAGGCCACATTAAGGGCTTATTTTGGTTAAACCAGACCGGTGGTGAGTCTGTGTCCTTTGGGAGGGCAGGCTCTGTTTGCTTCTGGCTTCAAAGACCTGGAAATCAATTTTGAGTTTTGACTTAAGTTGTCAAATTGCCAACGCTGACGTAGGATAAGATAATAAGAAGAGATGGAAAATTTGGATGCTGCTGCTGTGTTTATTAAATGTGCATGTGTGTGTTTAATGCTTCAAGGTGCATGCTGTAAAGATGGGTAATAATCAATCCACAGCAGAGGTTAAAAATAAAAATTCACTTACATCACCAAAAGTAAAAATGTAAAACCAAAATCAGTCAGGGCAACAAAATCACAATATCATTTAATCTCTTTTGAATGTAACGCAATGTTCTCTCCACATATACCAGCTGGAATTATAGGAAGACAGAAGGGTTGGAATTATGTGTACAAACTGAATGGCTGTGTACAGCATCATTTGATAAAAGTAAATTGCGACTGGCTGAGGTAAATACTGATCCCAGTAAAGGAAATCCAGCTTGGGATTTCAGATACATGAAAGAATGTATGGCTATGTGATCAGCAGTGGCTATCAGCATTGTGGTGTGAGCATGGATGACGAACGCTGTGAGTGGAATGTCTAAGGAATTGAGAAGTGTTATAGAACAATGCGCCAAATATGTTGCAGGATGTCACATGCCATTGTTGGAGACTGTATTACAGAAATTACACAGAATAAGCAACGTCACCCTAATGATATCGAGGCATGTGCTAAATCAATGATGTATGGGTGGGCAAAGCGCCAAGGCAAAACTCTGTCCCCAGAATGTCTGATGACAATGTTAGCTGAAGTTGGTCTGTCACTCCCAGAGCAATTAATAAGCAAACATGCTCTTCCACTCTATCTGAAGACAAACATTCAGTACGAATAAGAGCGTTAGAGAGATTAAGGCTGGAAGAGGAAAGTGTAGAGGCCGCAGGCAGTAAAGATTCTTCAGATTTAGCAGCACAGGCAGGGAAACCCAAAGGGGAGGAGCTTCACACTAAACTCTCAGAGAGTGCTTCTGCACCACTCCAATAGCTATAAATGTCAAGCACAAACACAGCTAGTACATCTGCAGAGTAGGGCCAGCTAAAACTACTAAAGCACTTCACGCAGACAAAATAAACATGGTCCATGGACTGGTGAGAGGCTTTCTAGGCATCCCTCTCCCACTGTCCCTCCAGCTGAAGGCACTAGATCCATGACACAAAATACCTCTGCTCTCAAAATAATGATTGGAGACATCCCTGTATGTAAGTTCTGGACTCCATCTGAAATTATAGATGTGACTAGAAAGGCACCTAATCCCATAAACTGCCAAGATGAATATCTGATCTGGCTTACACAGGTGTGTACTGTTTACAACTGTCTGCTGTCTCTGTGCAAAGACAAATTTACTTTCCCTGAGACTGAAGAAGGTGGTCAGTGGCCTTCAACTAAAACTTTAACTCAGTGGTTAAACAATGACGCAAAACAAGCCATTAAAAAATGTGCTTGCAGCCGTAATGGTTTTTCAAAAGTTGTTCACTATGTGTACAGGACAGTAAAGAGCCCTTGCCTTAATTTATTCAGCGGTTTATTTCGGTGTGACAGTAATGCGGGAATAAAACGAGGATAATAAGGTCTTTGCTGAGACTTTTCTGCAAAACTTGAGACCATATATTGCCACATCTTACAAACTGTCAGATTGGCGTGATCTAGACTGGAAAACAACAATAAATAAAAAATATAGCTGCAAGCGGCAATGAGCGGGATCCAAGCAGATCGTTACAATTAGAACATTTGTTCTTATTTAAAAAATTGATTGGCTCTTATAATTGAAACAGACTTTATTTAACAACTTAACATTAGTGACGTCTGTAGATGAATATGAGTGAAGTCTGTAGATGAACATGAGTGAAGTCTGTAGATGATTATGACAAGGTTTCGAAAATAGGATTTTGTGAAAATAGAGAAAAACATTGGAAAATTTGACATTTTTAGAGGAAAAGACCAGTGGAGCAAAGATGCATATGACTTGAGAGATTAAAATGATGAAATCATTTTGACTGTAGGCCAAGCCATTTTCGAGAAAACTGTGCAAACGTAAACTTGATTATTACAACACCTCAAGGTCAATGAGTGTCATTTTACGTACCAGAGTAGTGGGTGGAATTGGCAACCCACCTACCAATTTTTGTGTTTTTAGGTCTTATGGTTACAGTACACTTTTTTATTTATATATATATATATATATATATAAAATATAAATCTTAATTGATTTTGCATATTTTGAAAAATAGAGGGACTGACTACTGAATTGACCATAAGTTGCAGTGAGACAAACTTTTGTCACAATTAAGTGGATGTGCTGAAAAAATTTCAGCTCTGTAGGACATATGGGTGTTTTATTTTGATTTCTTGAAGTTTGGAATGTGAAATATCTAGAAATGTACATTTGTTGTAATAGGTCACACCCACTTTAAGCAATCATTACCAAATTTTAAGCATCGGCTCAGTCATGACCCTAGATCGTGCAACCTGAATTTCGTATGAATCGATATAGCCAATTCCGAGATATTAACTTTTCACATTTGTGGCGCCCCCTAGAGGTGCAGCGCAGTGTGCTTTAAGATGTAAGCTAAGTTAAAACCGTAACACTTTATAATAACCATCAATAAATGGTAATAGTTGATAGTTGATAATTATTTAAGCTTTAGTTAATAGTTATTTTACTGTTAACAATGAAATGATAATTAATACTGTTTACTAATTATTAGTAATGCTATAATTTATGTTTTTGTATCATTAGTTTGTGTAACAAAATAATTAGTTTATAAATTTTAGATTGTGTCAGCTGATAAGAGACAATAACAACTACATTCTTATTACATTAGTAACTATTAACAGTTTATTGTTGCACACAGTATAACATTTTATAATAATTAATTGTTAATGATTACCAAATGATTTTTAAACCTTTAAGAAATTGTTTGTAAAACATCTACAAACATCTGGATGGCTATTATAAAGTTACAACTGATGTTTTATAAAACCTTACAATTGCTTAATAAATGGCTTATATAGCATATATAAACATTTGAATGGCTATTATAAAGTTGCAACTGATAATTACAATAGTTACACTTTATTTGAAGGGGTGTGCAAAAGACTGGCATGACAGTCATAATAAGTCTGAAAGCGACAGCACAGAACGACGGTACACAGCAGTATCAGATAGACATCTAGAGTAGGAGTTTTTGCTTAATGGCGTGTAGTCCAGTAATAGCAGTTCAAAAGTTATTAAATAATGGTCCGATAATGAAGGATTCTGTGGAAAGACTTAAATGTTCAATTTCAATGCCATATACCAGAACAAGGTCGAGGGTGTGGATAAAACTGTGAATGGGTTTATGTACACTCTGAAAAAAGCCAATCGAATCTAATGAGATAAACGTAGTACTAAGGCTATCATTTTCAACGTCCACATGAATATTGAAATCACCTACAATAATTACTTTATCTGTTTTAAGTACTAAATTTAATAAAAACTCTGAGAATTCAGATAAAAATTCAGAATAAGCACCAGGAGCGCGGTAGACTATAACAAATAGAATTGGCTGTCGTGTTTCCCAGGTCGGGTGTGAAAGACTATAGACTAATGTAATCAGAATGCAATTATCATCTCTTATCAGCTATGACAATATATAATTTATAAACGAATTATTTTACATTACAGAAACTAATGATAAAATAACGTACATTATAATGTTACTAATAATTAGTAAACATTATCATTTCATTGTTAACAGTGAGATAACTAAAGTTTAATTAACTATCAATTTAGCATTTAATAATGATGGTTATTGTAAAGTGTTACCATTAAAACTTCTGAACATGTGTCTCAAATTTCAGGTAGATATCTCAATGCCTTCATGAGTTATTGCAACTTCTTGAAAATTAGCTATTTTGATAAGTATTGATTTGCTTGTAAAATTGAAACAGATTGGCATATCGAATTCTGAACAATTGGCCCAACAGTTTCTGACGAGTTCGCAAAAAGAGGAGTTTGAGAAAATTGAGGAAAAAGTTGCAAAATTTGACAATTTGACAAAAGCAGAAGACAATTAGAACAAAGATGCAGAACTATTGACAGGTTAAAATTATGAAAGAATTTAGACTCTTAAGCCAAGCCGTTTTCGAGATAATTGCAAAAACGTAAACTTGATTGCTATAGCGCCATCTCGAGGTCAATGACTGTCATTTTATTTGCCTGATTAGTGGGTGGAATTTGCAACCCACCAGCCAATTGAGTTTTCATCTTATGGTTTTTGTTGCATGAACACTTTTTTAGCGGAGAAGAAGAAGAACAAAAACAATAGGGGTCCAAACAGCGACACAGGAATCAGGTTTTCTGTCAAAACAATTCTCCTGCAGGCGCTGGTGCGACAGGTCAACAACCATAACAGTCATCCAATAGGAGGACAGCTGGGATAGTAACAATAATGATAGACGGAAAAAAGGGCCCTGTCGCAGATGTGGCAGACTAGGTCATTGGGCAAGAGACTGTAGCGCCCTGGCAGATTTCACAACTCCTATCATAGTCACGCAAGATGTGACTGTCATCAGGTCCCAGCAGGCCCACCTCAACTAGCTCTTGAGGGGACATAAACAAATTATAATCATCCCTAGGGAGTCCATGGAGAGAAAGGATAAGATAATAAATCCCTAATACAAGCAACAACAACAATTCGGCTTTCTACATGCCCTACTGAAGATCCAACTTTGCCAGTTGAAGTTAATGAAACTACTGTTGATATTTTGGTAGATAGTGGTGCTACTCTCGCTGCGGTAAAAGCAGCTGTGTGTGTGTGTGTGTACACCAACATCTCATTTTGTCACCACTGTAGGAGTTGACTATAGGAATAGTTGACTAAACTGGTAGTCGATGAGTCTTAGTCGATCACAATCTTAGTCGACCACATTTTCATTAGTCAGGTAGTCGCAGAAAAAAAAAAATCAACAACCCTCAAACTCCATTTGGGGGCTGTGCCTTGTCACTGGCATGAAACTATCAGGGAATTGTTGCAATAAGGACAGTTTCTTGTAACACAGGAACTTACCCGTGTACTGCTGATAACTGTACTAGCTGCCATTAGCTAGTTACCTAACTTAGCTGACTCTACCTGGACTGGGAGCTCAGAGTACCAGTGTTGGTGTTTGTTTACGCCGCTAGTACAGGAGCTTTGGACTGCCGGGAGGAGGAGGTTTTCAGGCCTGGGCCGGCCTTCGAGTCAGATGGAGGTCAGTTTGATGACAGGATATACAGTACCGAGGCTCCGACAAGGACTCTGACTCCGGGGACAAGGGAGACGACTCCGGGGACAGGATAGGCATGAAGTGGCACAGGAGCGAATTGGTAGCGAGTTAATTTGTAAGTAACGTTATATATCATCCATCATATTGATAAGTCTGCAAGTATTTGTTTTTGTGAAGTTGGAAGTTATTTATTCCCGTTTTTTGAATAACGAGACTTGTGTGATATACTGTGTTGAAATAAATTAACAAAATGTTCATTCGCCTTGCTGGTTGTTCTGACACATTCAGAATCATTACCGCTTTTGCCATTAGCAACAGGCAGCTCGCTTCGTGTCCCTTGTAAACTGTATATTTTAAATTGTTTGTTTGTTTCTAACCATCCCTGATGGCAGGGCCGTACAGGCAGTTTCAATTTCTAGAATCCACTGTTGACTATTTGTATTGCTGGACTTTGCCAGATTTTAACATGTTACAAACCTTCACTGTACCAAACATTCAAAACATTGCGAAAACATCACCAGCCTGTGCATCATTGCTGTCTGCTATGAGGCCTGTCTTACGTTGTCACTGTACAGCAGCATTTAATCCTTCAGAAGAAAACAAACAATTGGCTGATGTGTTGTTGAATACACATGACAAATTAAAGTGTGAGCAGTTATTTTGGGGGGGTCCCCAAGGGTGTGCTTTACCAATTAAATTATCTAACACACCGAGTGAATTGTTTACCGGTCATAATTCTTTTCCACATGTCACACCAGGCTGTGAACCAAAACAAGTTGGAGATATGGTGCCTCGCTGCCAGTCCTTGAGGGAAGCTGCAGCCGGCTCTCAAGCACAAACAATAACAAGCCTAGGTGATGAACTGTACATGATACAGCTAAGTGAACACATCTCATTGCCACAAAGTACATTTGTTTTTCAACAGCCACCACTTGCAGTGCAATATGGACCCCCTTCAGACTTGTCTGAAGTCCCAGCCATTTTATGGGCTAAGCATAAAAATCATGTGAGTCTTGTAAATTCTGCTCCACCTCACAGAGTGACACTCAAAGCTAATGCTAAGCTGCCAATGATTAAACAGTTCCATTTGCCTCAAAAAGCTATTACTGGAATCGATGGTGTAATTCAGTCCCTACTTGATCAAGGTGTGCTGATAAAAGCCGCCAGCCCACGCAACACTCCTATTTTGCCAATTCTAAAACCAAACTGCCCAGCTCAATCGAGCTACTCTTCTCCCCTTGATAGACATTGATGATGAGCACGACTGTATTGCTGCTATTGAAATGACCTCATCTCCAAGGACAGACTCGTTGCAGACGCCAAAACCAAATTCTGATTTGATTCTCTACACACATGGTTCCGCTTGTAGACAATCTGACAGCAAACACCTCGTTGGGAAGTGCTAGAAGCCCGAGCATTACTTAATGGTATTTCAGATTATGCCACAATCTATACTGACTCCAGGTATTCTTTCGGAGTGGTTCACGACTTTGGGCAACTTTGGAAACTATGAGAGTTTTATAACATCCTCTTGAAAAGAGGTTTTCTCCCATCTCAACTTCTGCGGTGCGCACTTAGGGATCTGATCCTGTTAAACAGGATAAAATCCGCAGTCTGACACTGCAGCCAAACAGGCTGCCATTTCCTCTCTCTCCATGGTGCAATAATGTACCTCCACACAACCAGCAATCCAATTTCTGTACCTTACTTTAATGATGTCGCTGAAATGCAAAATTACGCTGATGATAGAGAGAAACATATTTGGTTGCGCAAAGGTTGTAAACTTGATTAACTTGAGTCTGGCTTGTGGCTCCACCCCGATGGTTGGCCTGTTTGTCCTTATTCTCTCCACCATGTGTAGGCCCATGGGCCTAGGCATGTGGGAAAAGAGGGGATAAATGACATAATTCACTCACTATAGTTTGCACCAGGCATCACACAAATATCACACAAACTTGTGAAAAGATGCATGACATGTCAGCAGACCAGGAGAAAGGACTGTTGAATAAAACATGACCATTTGCAACCACCATCGTGTCCTTTGTAAATATGCAAATAGATTTTGTACATGCCAAGTTGTTGCTTTATTGAGATCCTGTTCGTGACGCCATTTGTGAAGGAAATTCTTGTGAGCTAGTCAACTCTGATGATGAAGAAGGTTTCAGGAAACTCAGGATGTCTAACCGTCCAACCAACCAATATAGCTTTTAAAAACCAAGTGGGAATGCTGTCTGAAGGGCAGGTGGATGATTTTGAAAGTGCAACAGTGCGTTCCAGGGTTGACAGAGAGATTTCATTGAAGTGTGTTAATGTTTAAGGTACACAGGAGTCATCATGCTCTCTGAGATCAGTGTAAAATACTGCAGAATCTCCACTATTTTATAATAAAAAGTAATAAAGAAGTTCCTCACATCTCTCTGGAGTGAAATCAACTGGCTGGCTAGGCAAAGCTAGGGACCAATGATAGAATTTATAGTTTTAAAAAGGATTCTGGGATTGTGACCCTGTCTAGTGATCATGTCTGAAAAATAGATGTTTCTTGCTTTGATTTTCGGTTGATATGTGGACATTAGGTTTTTTAGAGAAGCAAGGGAGGCACTGTGTTTATCCTTTTTTCACTTTCACTCTGCCTTCCTGCATTGTTTCTTTAAGTTCCTTAATTCTTCATTTAACCATGGCAGAGAAGGTTTCAGCTTTTTAAAAATGACTGGAGCTACAGAATCTAGAATGTTTGTGCAAGGGCTGTTAAAAACACTGACAAGCTCCTTTACGGAGAGGCCATGTTGTTCACTGGTATTAAAAAATGTGTTGGAGGTAGTAAAAGCTTGACAGAAGCGAGGAACAGACTGTGAATTCAGGGGGCGGGATCGAATCAGTGTGGTGGGTTTGGGGTCAGGAGAAAGGAGTGGAACCTAGAAGAGCACTGCCTTATGATCAGAGACTGCAAAATCAATCAAATTCACATCATCCACACAGAAACCATGAGAGAGCACAAGGTCAAGCGTGTGCCCTTTGTCATAGATGGACTGCTTCACATATTGAGTCAAATTAAAACAATCTAGAAGTTTGATAAAATCAGAAGTAAACGAGGAGGAAGAAGGGCAACAAACATGTATCTTAAAATCACTGATAATAAAAACTGTCATATTGTAGAATAATGACTGACAAAAGGTCTTCAAATTCCTGAATAAAACCGGAAGTACATTTAGGGGACGGTGGATTAAAACACATAAAATTTGCAGTTTATTCTTTATTAAGACTCTCAAAGGTGTAGAAGCAACTAAGCGAGACTGGGGAACAACTAAAATCAGTTCTGTGTATTACTGCAAGGCCGCCCCCTCGGCTTGTTAATATTACTGGTCATGATAAAATCCTGGTAGATGAAAGACTTATTGGTAAGGGACCTTGCATTAAGTAAACAGAATTGAGCTGATTCAACAGCATGGATGAAGAAGTGATGAGATTGTTTGTGTAGACTGCAAGTAGATTTTGCTGTTACACACTGCCTTTCTGTAATCTTAACAAGAATGAATGAATTAATGAGGGAAACAGAAACAAAACCAGAACTAGCAGGACCCACACTCTCTGGGACAGGACTATTAAATACAGAGCCAGGCTGGGGAAACCATCAATCAAGGTTAATCAGAATCAGAAATACTTTTTTGATCCCTGTGGGGAAACTCTTTTGTTACAGCAGCTCACTATCACATCAATGCACACAGGAATAGAAGTACTAAGCAAGAAATATAATACACTATAATACAGGTAAAAGCAATAAAGTTAAAAATTACAAATCAGTAATTAAGTTTTTCTGTTCTTTTCCAGTTAGAATGCAACTCATCATATTTAAATAGGTCCCGCTCTGTCCAGAAGGAATCAAAATGACTAATTAAACCAAGTCTAGTGGCAGTAGTAAAATTTTGCATCCACAGGTGCAGACTAAAAAAGACAGCTAAAACGTTCACAGCTCTTGGTCATAGTGCCAGTGGGACCGAACAGGACACATTCCTACCCAGGCTTTAAACTGTGGAGGCTAGAGACTCAAGTTCATAAGGCAGTTTAATGGACTGCCGGACATGACGTCATCGGTGCCAGTGTGGACAGAGGGATGGATGTCAAGGAGAGATGGAATTAGTTCAGTGAAATCAGCTGTCTTGCCTCCTGAGAGACAGTATGTAATTGCACCAGGAAGTTTTACGAACCTGATTATAGAGTCTCCAACAATTAAAATCTCAGGTCGCTGAGTTACAGGGTTTCCTTGTAAATTGAAAGCTTTGATCTGAGTTTATGGCCGATTGTTAACGAGCAGGCTGAGTGCAGGTAAGCTGAGTGATTGACCACCTGAACTGATGCCTGCTTGGGGGGAGGCACTGAGATAGTAGCAGCTGGCTGTGGTGAAGGAGAAGAAGTCACTAGAGCTGACATCTTGTGGAACCGGTTGTCAGCCCGACGAGGTGAAGCTGGCGGGTGTGGGGCGCTTTCTGTTTCTGGTGGCAGTGAGTGGGATGTCATCACTGCCAATACCAAACGGTTCATAGAGGGGAAGAGAGAGTCTTTTTCGACTAATTAACTAGAGACGCCCAGGAAGGGGCCAGCCTGGTCCACTTACTATCCTGATAGAGACTATGGTGTTCTTCCTACAAGGTTATGCTTTTCTGGCCTACATATGTGACCTCTTCTTATTGGATGGTGAACTATAAATTTTACCTCAAGTCACATTGGAATTAGGTCAAACGTGGTACAATCTATGGCTTTGGAGTTGTCTTGGTAACGGCTCTATCTGCCTGCCCAGCTGTCGTCCAGCTCAGACGGGAGGAGACAGTAGAGTGAACTATTGCTAGGGACATGAGGGTCAACTCTATTTCTAGGGTTGCAAGTGACCCAGATGTGACATCTGTAGGGAACTGCCTTTCACCTGTTACCCACATCACCAACGCATACATGCTTGTTGGCAGACTTTAATATGTAGTAAATGGCTCTTCTCTGTTACTAGAACTAGAACCTTGACCATGTTGAATACACTGTTTATAACAAAGAACTCTGGGGTCCCCTGTGAAGCTACATGCAGAATAATTCGCTTTCTTTGTTTGTGCCACTGCAGCTGAGAGAAACTGTAAAATGTCCTTGATGTGTTATCAGTGACACTAGCTGTCTGTGTATCTTGCTCAGTCTGATCAAAGAGGCGGGAAAGCAGGACCCAGAGCTGGCTTACATCAGCAGCAACTTCATCACCGGCCACAGCATCGGAAAAAACCAGCCACGGAACAAGCAGATGGAGGTGGAGTTCAGGAAACAAGAGGAGGTATACAGACAGAAATCATGTGGATATGTTAGACACTGAATAGCTAGATACACAGGCCTCTTGTTGTATTGTCATTCAAGCAGCTTCACTGTGCTAGATTAGTTATTTTTCTGAGTGTCAGTTGACCTTTTTTACTCTGTTGTTTTAACTTAAGTCAAAGTCAATGTGTCTTGGGTTTTGGAAGTGATTTGAACAATTTTGCAAGTTGAAGAGGAAGCAGGAAAAAAACACAGGGCTCATAGATGTGCTCCATGTTCTGATTGATAAATTGCTTTCATGTCAGTGTTGTTAACTGTAACTTGGCAGCATGTTGCAGGGCTATGCAGCTGCTTAACCAGAATTTTGTGTATATTGACTGTAAATGTGTATTTTAATTAAATTGTGTCTAAAAATATATTAAATATCGAGATTCTATTTTTCAGCCATACTCTCTGGTTTATCAAGTTTGCTGTATTTAGCTTCAAATGAGTCATGGACTTAACATGCAAATTTATTGTGGGCCTGTATGCGTTTCATGCTTGTCTTTCATTTCCTGTCCCATCAAGGTAGTGAGAATTTTGTAATTATCATGGCAAATAAAATAGTTAGGAAAGTATTTCTCAACATATTATCAAAGCAGTATCAAGACTGTTCTGTTTGGCCCCCCTTTTCTCTCACAGGTTCTCCGCAAATTCCGGGCTCATGAAACTAACCTGCTGATTGCCACCAGCATCGTTGAGGAAGGCGTGGATATTCCAAAGTGTAACCTGGTGGTGCGGTTTGACCTGCCTACAGAGTACAGGTCCTACGTCCAGTCCAAAGGCAGAGCTCGGGCACCTGTCTCCAACTACATCATGCTGGCTGACAGTGAGAGGACCAAAGCCTTCGAGGAAGATCTCACTACCTACAAGGCCATAGAGAAGGTAACCTTTTATCTTTGTCTTGGATTTAGTTAATAGTTGATTATTTGTATAATGTTAGAATTTTTTTTTAAACTGTTAGGTTAAGTTAGTTTCTGATCCTGTCGGATCAAGGAGGTATGTTAGTAGAAATAGTATATAATAGTGGAAAGTGAAGCAGAATGAGGCAGTGATGATGGTCCCATTTTAATTTTGAGCAGATCTTAAGGAACAAGTGCTCCAAGTCAGTGGAGGTGAGTGAGTTTGAAGTGGAGCAGGTGCTGGACGATGACAACATCCTCCCACCCTATGTGCTTCGATCTGAGGATGGAGGTCCCCGGGTAACCATCAACACAGCTATTGGACACATTAACAGGTAGGGTGATGTTTCTGCAAAGTCTTTAATTCATAAAGAAAATAACAAGAACAATCATGAATCAGCTTTAAAATAGCATTTTTTAATGTATTTTATGCTCTGGTACTCAGGTATTGTGCTCGGCTGCCCAGTGACCCATTCACCCACTTAGCACCTAAGTGTAAAACTGTGGAGACGCCGAACGGACGTTTCCAGTCCACACTCTATTTACCTATCAACTCCCCTCTGCGAGTCCCTGTTAAGGTGAGGAAGAACATCTATATTTTAAGAATTTTGGTAATGGTTACACCCTGAAGCAGGTGTGTCCTGAATGTTCATCATTTCCACCCACATTTCAGCACTTACACCTGGGCCACACCGTCTACCTCTACCTGTGCGCGATAGCTAACTCGCTAAACTGCTGCGGCTCGCACACGTGTTGTCCACACACAGCGTTGCTACTGTAGCGCTGCTACTGCGCTGCTACTGCCAGCCCTATTGTTGGGATTTACAGTGTCTAAAGGGGGGCACCCACTTGTGTAGGTGCGATCAATTAATTATGAATTATTATAATTATTATTATTATAATCAGAATTATCAAAGAAAATCATAAATAACTTTAATGAATAAAGTCCTTGGGGGCACCACTCTTCTTAAAGAAGAGAAATGATGAATCAGTTGATTGAGTCTCATAAAATACACTAAACTATGAACTTGGAACTCAGATTAATAATTAAATTAATAACTATAACCAGAATTACCACCAATAGCTAGTAGGTTGAAGGATTTGGAGTTGAATATAGAAAAGGTTGGCTGTGTGTGTGTGCACCAAAAGGAATATGTGTATGTTTCTTTGTTCTGCCTCTGTATGTCTCGCGTGCATGAGCATGAACCCACCTGGTCAGAAACAAAAAAACATGTGAAGCGGAAGCTTTAAAGTTACTCTCTGCCATGTGTGGGTTTCTTTAAGAGCCAAATTAGAGGTGTATGTGTGTGATCTGCTTAGGATAATGGTGCCAAGTTAAAAGGAGTTAGTTAGCATGCAAAGACTGTCTGTGTGGAGCAAAACATAACTAACATCAACTTAGCATGTGGCTACCAAATTAACCTAACAGATAAACATGTCACAACAACAAAACCTCAGAGAAACACATCAGTAATGTCACATGTACAAAAGTTAAACAGCTTAGCTATATACACTGTTGTGTCTATGCTGTACCCAGTTGTTATGTTACCCATCCGTGGGAGGGAAGAGAAGCGGCTTTGGTGCTGCTGTTAGCTGGCTGTCAGTCTGTTGTAGACGAGCCAAGCTAGGAAGAATTGTGGTTCTGTTGTGGAAGCGACTTTTGCTGTGCAGTGTCCGCTTGTAGAGATTGGAGAAAGCTGGTCGCTCCGTCTGTGGTTGTCCTTCAGAGTTAACCGCTTGGCGTTAATTTGCTTTGTGCTCCTGTTAGCATGTGAAGTTAGCTGGCAGGCTTTGTGTGTGGCAGCCATTTGCGCTAAACTTTGTTGCTGAGATCTAACAGGCCTTCGCAGTGCTGCGGTAGATCAGGAGACTTCGGTTCTGCTGTGTGTTTCCTCTATGAGCAGATTACACGGCGAAGCCAGGAGGAGAGAGTTCAGGTGGGTGTCTTCTGGTGAGCAGGCAACACTGAGAGGGAGACAGCCATGGCTGTCTGCCACGGTGAAGGATTTCAGGAGAAAGAGCGAACAAATGATCACTGACTTTTTTAATGACCTGGTGACATCCTGGTCACAGGTCAGATCGGCCAATGCTGCATTCAATGGCTCTCAGGATTGTGGGACAAAAGAGAATGCAGTCTCCTAACAAAAGTTCAGTTAACAATCACACAAATGAATTAATTCAACTGTGGAGTCCCAACACTATTTTTCTACATTGAGTTTGCCTTTGATAATGGCCATCAATAATAGAATGTTTCATTTAATTTCATTAAAAATTTCATTTAATTTAGTTTAGACAGAAAAAGGTTAAGAAGCCTGTGCTCATTTGTAAAAAATAAATAATAATCCCGTGTGTGACATATTCTACAGATATAGACATTGAAACTGTAGTGAAAGGTGTAATGTTGCTGGTATGATATCAATATGACTATCAACAGATCGTTTTCACTGTCTATTTCTGCTGAGAACCGTGTGCATTACACGGGAAAATATAGGCGACATACCGAATCTCTAGATGATGCGCTACGCTGCTCACACAGGCTGTGTGGCTGCTCTAACCTGTTAACATGGCCGCCCAAATGAAAAGTAAGAGGTTCTGCGACACACATGCACTGCTCAGGTAGGCGTGGTGGCCTGGGTGTTAGACTTACTTGATTGATTTTATCAGCGTACACTAATACAGTGTACTTTTTCCAGCCTCCCTTGTGGGATTTAGTAAGAATGAAAAACTTCTCCAGGTTTATTCATTTTATTAATGTGTCACTCTCTTTACAGGGTCCTGCAATGATCTGTGCCAGGCTGGCAGAGAAAGCAGTTGCACTAGTATGCTGTGAGAAACTCCACAAAATAGGTAAAACCAGAATTGAGATTTTGCAGATGCATGATTTGGAAATATATTCACTGTCAGCCTCTAGGGAACTTTTCCCTGCATCTATTTTAGCATCTTGACCCATAGCTTGCTTCCTTCCCACCCAGGTGAGCTGGATGATCATCTGATGCCGGTGGGGAAGGAGACAGTGAAGTATGAGGAGGAGCTGGACCTTCATGATGAGGAGGAGACCAGCGTACCAGGCCGGCCCGGCTCTACTAAGAGGAGGCAGTGCTACCCTAAAGCCGTAAGAAAGTCATTCTGCTAATGTCTTGTCCATTAGAGGTAGAGTTCACTGACTCTCATTTGATGCTGAAGCATCTCGAATTAAAACCAATGTTCATACAATTTATTTCTATAGTTTGTTTCATGGTACAAACTCTGAAATACTTTGGACTGTCAGACTGACCTTTTGGGTGCTGATTTTATGGGAAATGGGCATGTTGTCGCTGATATGCTCATTAAAACAAGTTCACAGCTAGAATTGCTATAGTTTTTTTTAATTGCTAGTTCAAAATGCATCATGTTTAGTATTGCTATAGTGAATCTGATGAACTGGTTGAGCAATTACTCATTTTTAGATACATTTTCAAAATGCAGGAGAAATTGTTTTAATGAGAACTTGGATCATGAATGTCTTAGCAAGCTGTTAAAAGTTTTTTTAAAATTCAGTTGCTCACTGTTGACTTTGCTGGCTATAAAGATAACTGAAGCTGGCAAATTTAGCCAATTTACATCAGTTCCATGAGTTGGCTACTAACTACAGCTTGAACACTCTAGCTGTTGTCCTTTTTAGTAACTTCTCTGCATGCCAGTGTCTATACTATTTATGCTCAGCCAAAGGTGGTTTCCTGAAGTTAGAAACACCACTCTGTATTATTTTTATGTCTGGAAAGATACAGATGATCAATGTGATCACATTATTTTCAAACAGTTAGCAGTGTGAATGTCAGACAGCTGACACAGTGAACAGCATTGAAAATGTCCAAGTAAAATTTTTAAGCACATCGTATCATTGTTTTAAACTGATCGATTCAAAAACTGAATAAGACTTTCAGGAGTCAGGGCTGTGAAGCAGCTCGTCCTGTCAGTTGAAACTAAAGTTAATGTTAGCTCAAGCAGCCACAGTGCAGAGCTGCAGTATCATTAGGAGTCATCAGTCCCATATCAAAACATTCAGATTCAGATGTGACCTACCAGTAGTTTGCCATTATTACCAGAGCTGGCCAACTATGTAGCTGTTATCAATAAATATAATGCCAGTTTGAATGTTACAATATTTTTTTTACAATTATTGAACAGCAATGTCAAGTAGGCACTAATGTAGTATCTCAAGTGTGAGCTTAATTAGTGATTTCTCTGTAGAAAACCAGCTTGAGTTTATCTGTAGGCCATCTTTTCTCCAAATGACTGGTTTGAAAAAAGATAGCTGGAGGTGCTTAACAGCAAGCAATGTATCACTTTCAATTTTTTTTCTTTTTTTAAATAAGTTTGACTTTGCTTTGTACAAACTTGTCTTCCTTTATACTATATAGACAACCAATACAGGCCTGTAGATTAATTTATATTAACATATTTAAACTTTAGATTGTAATCACAATATTGATTACAGAAATCGCAATTAGATAATTTCCTCAAATTGCCCTAGTCACCTTGATGTGTTTACATACATGTTTATCTTTCGTAGCACTCTAAAATGATATAAATGTCAAATTGAAATAATCCAAAAGTTCAGTCTACAGTTATTTGTTTTGCTTTCTATTGTGTCAGAAACAGTAAGCATTTACAATGCTCCTGTAGAATTTTGTAAATCGCCTCTTTTTGTCCTCTCCAGATACCAGAGTGTCTGCGGGACAGTTACGCTGTACCAGAGCAGACTTACTACCTGTATGTGATTGGGATGGTCCTCACCACCCCTCTCCCTGATGAACTAAACTTCCGCAGAAGAAGGCTCTACCCACCGGAGGACACCACCAGGTGCTTCGGCATCCTGACTGCCAAACCCATACCTCGAGTATGTCGCCTTGTTAAAACCTTCCTATATTCTCTCAGACCAGACTAACACTTGGAATCACTTCTTGGAATGTTGTTCTTTTATCACAATAAAGAAATTACTGCAGCACCTTTCTTCTCATCATTGGTTATGGATGGTAACTGACGCTTTCCTTCTGTCCAG
This sequence comes from Siniperca chuatsi, assembly GCF_020085105.1. Classification (NCBI taxonomy): domain Eukaryota; kingdom Metazoa; phylum Chordata; class Actinopteri; order Centrarchiformes; family Sinipercidae; genus Siniperca; species Siniperca chuatsi. The sequence continues at coordinate 2,469,140 of NC_058056.1, read as the reverse complement.
ATCCCCCATTTCCCGGTGTATACTCGCTCGGGTGAGGTGACCATCTCCATCGAGCTGCAGAAGTCTGGCTTCACACTCACCGCTGCCCAGCTCGACCTCATCACCCGCCTGCACCAGTATATCTTCTCCCATATCCTCCGCCTGGAGAAACCTGCACTGGAGTTCAAGCCCACACTGGCTGACTCGGCTTACTGCGTTCTACCTCTGAATGTTGGTGAGTAGAGTCACTCACGGTTAAGTTTGATGGATTCCTTTTCCAGATGTGTGGAGATGCTTATTAGTTTCCTTCCATTATCCTCTCTCTGCTGCTTCATTGGCGCTTTCAGTTGGGGACTCCAACACACTAGCTATGGACTTTAAGTTCATGGAGGACATTGAGAAGTCTGAGGCCCGCACTGGCATTCCCACCACTCAGTACACCAAGCAGAACCCCTTCACCTTCAAGCTTGAGGACTACCAGGATGCTGTCATCATTCCAAGGTACCATTGCACCATATGAACATACTGGACTGTTACTTTTACTGAGAAGAGAGTCTTTAACAAATACTGTAAGACCGATTTTACTGTATATAAATGCTTCTGATGTATGAGGAACAAATTGACAAAACTGGTTTGAGCCACATAATGACTGTCACACTGCTCCTCTCCCAGGTATCGTAACTTTGACCAGCCTCATCGCTTCTATGTCGCTGATGTGTACACAGACCTGACGCCGCTCAGCAAGTTTCCTTCACCAGAGTATGAGACATTTGCAGAGTACTACAAAACCAAGTACAACCTGGACCTGTCGAACCTGAACCAGCCGCTTCTGGACGTAGACCACACCTCATCCAGGTCAGCAGCATGGGGATCTTGTCATTTTTACAATAGCTGTAAACTGTTGTCCACTTTCTATCAGTGGGTTGTGATGGTTCAACTGATAGGGATTTTCAAAACTCAAGCTTAATTCATTTTACACAGTGTCTTAGTGTAAAAAGGTGTTGTGGAGTACTACTACAGATGTGAAAAAAGTTGTATAAAGCTTTTTGTGTCTCCAGAGGGAGCTGTGTGAAGTCTGGTAAATGTCCTCAATTGATGTTACTCGACATGTCAGCGTCGGCTGAAGACTACAAGTTTGACAATGAGTTAGAAAGAAGTGAGCTTACCAGACCTCTGTAGCCCACTCCTATTTGCTTGAGGTTAGAAGCTCCAGGCTACATCAGCCACTACTAGCATAACACACCAGAATTTTGACAAGGAAGTAGAATGTATAGAATAAAAAAGGCAATATCTCTTGCAGGAAATCTACATGTTTCTGCCTGCATTCTGTACCAATATGTAGTGAATACAAAGCAGCAGCAATTTAATTAACATTGTCCACCATTTAACATGTAGTTAAAACCTTTTACACTATGCCATTTCTCTTGATCAGTCAAGAGATAATGCACAAATTAGCTTTGTGAGGGAATTAACCTGAAATCAGGTACCAAGAGGTAAAACAAGGAACGGATACATGACTGAATGCAAGTTATTGAACACAAAAGAAACGATCTTTATACGTGAAACATTTATTACACACACAGCTAATAACGACTAGACACACACAAGAATGGATAAATGCAGCCATGATTGTTATTAATATAGTGATGAATAATTGATAAATGATAGAAGACCAGTGTACCAGATAAGTGGATAATTTTGGCATTGACCAGTGAAAATCACCCTGGATGAGTCCCATGCGCAGTTCGACCAGTGATTCTTCTGGTGGAGCTCAGGCTTCTTCAGGTATTGTTGGTCCCACAGTGCGACTCGGCTTGAATCGGTTTCTCTTGGAAGGCAGATCACATCTTGTGTACCCACTGG